>NW_025893602.1:477823-485216 GCF_002878395.1 Capsicum annuum
AATGTGGTTTGTTAGGTGACTTAGCTGGTTGAAAATGGTTAAGTCTAGGAACTTTGAAGGTAATTTTTTAGTTTTGAATATGGTTTGTTTGGTGACTTAGTCACTTGAAAATGGTTAAGTCTAGGGTCTTTAAAGACATTTTTTTTGTTTTGAATGTGGTTTGTTAGGTGACTTAGTTGGTTGAAAATGGTTAAGTCTAGGGACTTTGAAGGGGATTTTTTTTGTTTTCAATGTGGTTTGTTAGGTGACTTAGCTGGTTGAAAATGGTTAAGTCTAGGGACTTTGAAGAGGATTTTTTTGTTTTGAATGTGGTTTGTTTGTTGACTTAGTCGCTTGAAAATGGTTAAGTCTAGGGTCTTTAAAGGAATATTTTTTGTTTTGAATGTTACTTAGTTGGTGACTTTGTTTGTTGAAAATGGTTAAGTGTAGGAACTTTAGAGGTGATTTTTTTTGTTTAGAATTTGGTTTGATTGGTGGATTAGTTACTTGAAAATGGTTAAGTCTAGGGACTTTAAAGGGAATTTTTTTGTTTTAAATGTGGTTTGTTGGGTGACTTAGTTGGTTGAAAATGGTTAAGTCTAGGGACCTTTAAAGGGATTTTTGTGTTTTGAATGTGGTTTGTTTGGTGACTTATCTGCTTGAAAATGGTTAAGTTTTTGTAACTTGGTCTAATTAGTTGAATCTGATTGATTGCGTAGATGGAACCTGATTATAGCTGGATATATCAACGGAACAATGATAATAGAATGGGTATTAGGGAGGAATTTGTTGAAGGTGTCAAAAAGATTTGTTGAACATGCTAAGACACTTGATATGTGGACACATTATCGGGTTATTCGTTGTCCTTGTGTTAGATGTGATGATATAAATCTTGTAAGTGAAGAAGATGTAAAGGAACATCATTATAGAAAGGAGTTTCACGAGGACTTTTTAAGATTGCGTGGTATTCATGGGGATATTGCGCAAAATAACTTTGTTGTTGGATAAAGTAGTAAGTCTACAGGGCATAATGAATATCAAGATACTAGGATGACATAAATAGTGCATGATGCTTTTGGGATGTAACACGGGGTTGACTTTAGGGAAAATGTTGATGATGTTCCTAATAGCGAAGCGGGCAATTTCTACAAAGAATTGCATGCTGCTAGTCATCCTTTGAAACTTGGGACATCTCTCTTAAACAAAATTTTAATCTGCGTATATATCTAATGTGGATTGTTAATGATTTTTCTGCTTATGGAATGTTGTCTGGGTGGATGACAGTTAAAAAGCTGGCTTATCCATACTAGATGGAAAAAACAAAATCTTTCACATTGAGACATGATGGTTTGATTGTCATCTTTGTTTCTTGGCACCTGAACATGAATTTAGGAGACTCAAGAATACATTCAGAAGTAATAGAAAGGAACATGATGGTCCACCTCCAAGACTGTCTGGTCATGACATCTGGGAAATAGTTCAGAATTTGCCTAAAGCCAGCATGGAACGATTGTACAGGCTTGATGGATATGGCATTTCACATAATTGAACTAAGCAAAGTATATTTTGAGAGTTAGAATATTAGCCAGATAATTTACTTATAAATAATGTTGATGTCATGTATACTGAGAAGAACTATTTTGACAACTTGTTCAATACAGTTTTGGATGTCACCAGCAAAACAAAGGATAATCCTAAGACCAGACTTGACTTGCCAGAATATTGCAACCGCAGAGAATTACACTTACAGCAGGGGCCCAACAATAATGTTCTTAAGCCCAAGGCTAGTTTTATATTCAAGTTGGACCAAAAGCGTCAAATATATGAGTGGTTTCAAAGTTTGAAGATGCCCAATGGATATGCCTCAAATTTGGGAAAGAGGGTTGATATGACACAAGGAATCTTGCATGGAATGAAAAGCCATGATTGTCATATTTTCATGGAACAATTACTTCCAATTGCTTTTATTGGTTTTCCTGAAAACATATGGAAACCAATAGCAGAGATCAGTTTGTTCTTCAAGAACTTATGTGCCACCACATTAAAATAAGAAAATCTAGCACGAATGGAAAGTAATATTGTTGTTATCACCAACAAGCTAGAGAAGATTTTCCCACCAGCATTCTTCGATGTGATGGAACATCTTCCCATTCACCTTGTGCACGAAGTTAGGCTAGGCAATCCAGTTCAAACTAGGTGGATGTATCCATTCGAACGGTAAGCATTTGCAACATATTTAAATTCATACATATCGTTTTTAAATATAGTAAACATCTAACCTTAACATTGTATAGGGCAATTGAAAAATTAAAAAGGGGTCCCAAAAACAAACATAGGGTGGAAGGCTCTATAGTCAAGGCATATCTTGCAAGAGAAACTTCTCAGTTTTGTTCATACTACTTTCATAATGAAGTTGCTGATTCAAGAAACAGAACCGAATTGTCATCAGGACGATGTGGATGAGCCATATTTTCAATCGATATCCATTTTCAATCAATCTGGTTATAAGGCTAAAAAGACCATACCTCGCTGCCTCACACCCACGAAGCGCAAGACAACAACTTTGTATGTCATGCTGAATTGCCTCTAAAGTAAGGAGATTAAAATTTTAACATATCTTATTTGTTTACTCATTCACTTAAAGAAACTAATTGTTTTACCCATGTTGGGTGTTCAGTTCATTTAAGACTCAATTCCACGAAAATCAAGTGTATGCATCCTTTGCAACATGGTTTAAAAATGAGGTTCATAAGTGTATTAATATTTCTACAAAGTTTAAACATTTACACATTCCTCAACTAATATATATATATATATATATATATATGTATAATATTTTTAAGTACACCATTCACCAAATGCAGCCGTATACGATCAGCTCTTGACAGATATTTCTTTAGGTCCAGTTGAAGTTAATGCTATGTCCCAATACAAAGTAAATCGGTTTAAATTTTCCATAGAACAACACTTTAGAACAAATAAAACAAACAATAGTGGTGTTTGGGTTAAGGGTGATGATGATGTTGATTACTTTGGCATCATACACGAGATCTTAGAACTGGAGTATACTGGTTTTCCAACAAAAAAAATTGTCCTCTTTCAATGTAAGTGGTTTGATCCAAGCACAAGAGGCAGAAGAGTACATAAGGAGCATAACATCATTGAAGTGAAACCCAATAGCTCTTATCCTATTTACGATTCATTTGTTCTAGCACAAAATGCTAAACAAGTGTATTATGCTCCTTATCCATTGCGTAATGACAAGTTTGATTGGTGGGCTGTAATCAAAACAAATCCTATAGGCCGGGTGGAAGTTGAGAATGTGCTAGAGACTGCATATCAAAATGAAATGTAGATTGATCACTAGCTAGTTAACGTTGAATTAGTGGACGGTTTGAATCATCCAAAAAATATATTTGAAGAACTTAATATTATGGAAGAAGAGGCTGAGTGGGTAGGAGATGAGAAAACCTCCGGAGAGGGTGAATGGTTTAGTGGAGAGTCTTCAGAAGAGGAAGATTAGTTGTGTAGGTTGTATTTATTATGTATTGATATCTTTATGCTTTGTACTATATATTTACCTTTATGCTTCTTGTTTAAGATTGATATGTAGTATACTGTTTTACTTTGTTGTTTCCATTTTCTCACGATTTATATAGTAACAAAAATATTTTTGTCTACATCTCGTGTTGTTGGAGCTATTTAAAATGTGAATTAGTAACTTGAAATTATTTACTTGGAATGTTTTCTTATACATTCATTTTGTAGTAACTAACTACTTGTTAACTTAACATAATTTAGATGTCAGGCGGAGGTAGCAAAGGTAAGGCAAAAGTTGATACTCTGAAACCAAAAAATAATAGACAACCTCTGCCTTATAGACTACCAACAGACATTCATATATCTGAGGGTCGATTTGTTGATGCACCAGCATGATCCTCATATTCTAGGTCTTTCGAGGATTCGATACTTACTCCTATGTATGTGGGGCCACTACATAGGTCTGCACCGACTCATTCTGCTGCTATGATCGTGCCACCGCCAGCACAGTACTATCGGACAGCCACTGGCCCTTCTAGACGCGTACCATCATCGATACCCTCCTCTAGTAGTCACGCAGCTTTGCACAGTGATTCTGCTGGATCTATTGGGTTGTCGGATCTTCAGCTTGGAGGCACTCTATCTGGTGCTTCAGATCCGCCCACGCCAGTACATCCACCATCACTTATTAGGTAGCCAGGAGACAGAGATAATTCTGGGAGGATTTATCTTGTTCCAGTTGCGAGAGGGTAAGATTTCTAAATATAATAACGTTACTCATTTTTTCATTACTATATTATTATGATCTATGACATTACTGTTTGATCTTGTGTTGTAGGTTTAGGCCGGATGCTTGAGTTGGACAAAAGGCGCGAATATGCATTACTCAACACTTCAACAGCTACTGGACCAGCTGGCAAAAGGTTCTAGAACTTGACAGGGAGAGAATGTTTGAAGAATTTAAGGTAAGGATTTAACTTATCGACTACTGGTGGGATGATGCAAATACATTTCTTATAAATAAGAACTTTTTCATAAGATGTAGAGCCAGATTTAACGATCTCTTAGATTATGCTCGAAAGAAATTGGTAAAAACTAAGTGGATTCCTGAAGCCGCATGGCAACTGTACCTTCGCCATTGGAGTAGCGCAGAATACCAATTGTTGAGTGAAAAAGGAAAGAAATCCTAGGCATCATCCAAGGGTAGCTCCCTACATACTGTGGGTGCCAGAAGTACTCTTGTTGTTAAGGAAAATATGGTATGTAACTTTTACAGTGTTAATTGTTTGTTTCTATTTAAATTTTTTTATTATTTGAACATTGATATTTAATGTTTTCATATGCAGGAAAAAGATAAGGGTAGGCGAATACCAACTGATGAGCTATTCGAGGAGACTTATACTAAAAAAAAGGACCCGATTGATGAAGGTGTCTGGGTTGAAGCTCGTGCAAAAGCTATCTATGTAAGAAACAAATTTTGAATTATAACTACTTTAATATTTTTTTACTTTTAGTATTAACTTTACTTTAAATATAGGACGAATATACGCGTCTTGTTGCTGAGTATTGTAGTAGTCAGCCTCCTGAAAGTTAGGGTGACCCAATACCCGTGCATGTAGAGGAGGAGTTATGGACAAAATCTGTGGGTCCTACAAATAGAGGCCATTTCTATGGATTCCACACAAATTTTTTTGGCGATAATATCAAGTGTTCGTCCGGCGATGCATACTCTAGCTCTTTAGTTGATAAAGAAACCATTGAAAGACTACAATATACGGTTTCTCAACTCACTGAAGAGTTTGATGAACAAAGGGAGAGGTTTGCTAAATAGAAAGAGAGGCAGAAGAAGATCAAGAAGGCAACAACATCACAAATCAAGATACTGCAGTAGGAGTTCAGCTCTTTCATTCAGACTGCGGGCGTTATTCCTTCATTTCATAGTGGTGCAGTTCGGGCTGTAAAAGGTCTAGGCCTCCTGGATGATTTCAGCACGGATAATGATATGGAGGACAAGGACGAATTCGATGATGATGACTTTTAGTTTTGTTTTTTTTTGTATGTGTTGTATTTATTATTTAAACATTTTGTTGTTTGAAAGTATTTTTGTAGTTTTTTCATACTCACTTTTGTAGGACATTTTGTAGGTGTTGTAGACTTTTGAAAGTATTTACGTTTAGTTTTTGATTGTTGTTGCTGTTGTATTGATTTGGTTACTACTGTATTGGATTGTTGTTGTTGCATTGGGTATTTGGGTTTTGATTTTTATTTTTTAAAAAATTCCAGAAAAACCGGCCACTTGTGGTCGATTTTTCAATTTTTTCCCCAGAAAACCAACCACAAGTGGTCGGTTTTTGAATTTTAAATTAATTAATTAATTTGATAAAAAATCGACCACTTGTGGTGGGTTTTTTTTCCTGAAATTATTTTTTAATTTTAATAAAATAATAATGAATTTTTAATATATATATATATATATTTTTAAAAAAACCGACTACTTATGGTCGATTTTTAAAAACCTACCACAACTTTACCGACCACACACTTTGGTCAGTTTTGGGAGAAAACCGACCATATGTGGTCGGTTTTCGTGGTCGGTTTTCCTTTTTTTTAGTAGTGTTTAGAGCACTTGTGGTTTCCCTTCTGACCATTATGATATCTCTTTTGACAGCATGATAATAGTATTTGTTTTTGTATACATAAGACTGATACTAATACCTTACATCATGTATGTAGAGAAAATTGAAGAAAATGTGTCTTTTAAGTCTTGAATGAAGGATTGGTGACATTGACCAATTTAAAGGGTCAAACATAATTAAAAAACTTGATTAGGTTAATTGTGGACTTGATTAGTATTTTCTAAACTTTTTAATCTTTTCAAAAATACAAATTAACCCACACCCATAAAACTTCCCTCCCCCGGTAAATCAATCTCTCTCTCTTCTCTCTTTCTCTCGATAGTTTCTCTCTCTAACTTCTCCCAACCAACAACTTTTCAAATTTCTCCCTTCAATCTTGTGCAACTTCAACCTCTGGCAATAAATAGTTTTGAGTTCTTTCTCATTCTTTTTTTACTTTTAACCGTCAGTCGACGTGACAACATTTTCCAGCGACAACAACTTTGAGTTTTTCATCGTTTCTTTTCGATTTTCACAAGTAACAAATTAAGGATTTTAAGTTATGACGAAAATGAGGAACTTGATTTGTTGGTGTTTGTTATTTTTTCATGTTTTTGGTTGTTTTTTTAATGTTTGTTATTTTTTAGTTGAATTTCTCATCTGGATGTATCTGCTACTGCTTTTTTTAATAATGGATAAAACATGTAACGTGAATCCAACATATGAGTATTTGTTGCAACATATATGACTAATTTGTTGCAAAAATTAGTAATCTGTTGCAACATATATGACTAATATATTGCGCAGATTAGTAATTTGTTGCAACAACAGATTAGTAATATGTTGCAACATATATGACTAATTTGTTGCAACATATATGACTAATCTGTTGCAACATGTATAACTAATTTGTTGCAACAAATGAGTAATCTGTTGCAACATATATGAATAATCTGTTGCAACATATATGACTAATTTGCTGCAACAAATGAGTAATCTGTTTTAACAGATTAGTCATATAGTGCAACAGATTACTCACTTGTTACAATAAATGACTCATATGTTGAATTCATGTTGCAGGTTCTATCCATTGTAGCAGTAGCAGATACACCAAATAAGAAATTCAACAAAAATTATAATTTTACTTACAAAATAAGCTATGAAGTAATGTCCAAGTGATATACGAACAAAATTCGACCTAAATTTTTTTTTAAAAAATTCAATAGGGGCACAACGAATAAGTAAAACACATGAAAAAT
>NW_025893602.1:488216-492896 GCF_002878395.1 Capsicum annuum
GATCACTCTACTCGGGATGAATACACTTAGTTAATCATGTAATTACGCTGAGATTAATTAAAATTGTAAGTGAACTCATTAATTCATGTTTAATTTTAGTTAAATCAACATATTTATTACTAATAATGACTTAATTTGAACCATTTAAAATAAAATTGGTCAATTAATTATTCTACTAAGGATGAAACACTTAATTGATCATTTAATTACTGAGATTAATTGAAATCATAATTGAACTTACTAATTCATCTTTAATTATAGTTAAATCAATATAGTTATTTCTAATTATGGTTTAATTTGAATTATTTCACATAAAACTTGTCAATTAGTCATTCTACTCAGTACGAAACACTTAATTGATCATGTAATTACTATGAAATCATAATTGAACTTACTAATTCATCTTTAGTTTTAGTTAAATCAATATAGTTATTTCTAATGATGACTTAGTTTGAATCATTTCAAATAAAATTGGTCAATTGATCACTCTACTCAGGACGAACATGTTTAGTTGATCGTGCAATTACCATGAGATTAATTGAAACTATAACTGAACTTATTAATTCATATTTTATTTTAGTAATCAATTTTGTTATTACTAATAATGACTTAATGTGAATCAATAGATGACTAACATGTTACAACAGATGAGTAATATGTTGGAAATTACCAAATAAATAAAAACATCTGTTGAAAATGACTAAACAGATATAGACATCTGTTGCAACAAATGACTCACTTGTTGCAACAACTAATTCATTTATTGAAAATTATCAAACACATATAGACATCTGTTGCAACAGATGGCTAAGTTGTTGTAACATATGACTCATCTATTGGATATTACTAAATAGACAAAATATGTGTTGAAAAACAATTTAAAATACTAAAGCTCAAATATTTTTTAGGAGAACTCAAACGTTTTCCCCTTTGTCTAAGGTCTTGTCTTCAATTTTAGTTAAATCAATTTAATTATTATTAATAATTGCTTAATTTGAATCAACAAATGACTAACCTGTTATAAGCATTTATTGCAACAGATGACTAACTTGTTGCAATAAATAGGTGATCTGTTGGAAAATAATTAAAATACTAGGGAACTCAAACATTTTTAGGAGAACTCAAATATTTGTCCCATTTTCTTAAAGACTTGTCTTTAATTTTAGCTAAATCAATTTAGTTATTACTGATAATTGTTTAATTTGAATCAACAGATGATTAACATGTTGCAACAGATGATTCATCTATTGGAAATTATCAAACAGATAGAAAATCTGGAATAATAGATGGGTTATCCATTAGAAAGCAATTAAAATACTAGGGAACTCAAATGTTTTTAGCAGAACTCAAATGTTTGTCCCCTCGATCCTGTTGTATTTGATGTATGATATAGTATTTTTGTCTTCTTTACTTGTTTCATGAAATTTTTTATGTGTTTCACTTATTCATTGTGCCCTTGTTGAAATTTTTAGATTTTTTTAGGTCAAATTTTGTTTGTATATCACTTGGACATTACTTCATAGGTGATTTTGTAAGTATAGTTATGATTTTTGTTGAATTTTTTATTTGGTATATTTGCTACTACTACAATGGATAGAACCTGCAATATGAATCCAATATATCAGTCATTTATTGCAATAAATGACCCATATGTTGGATTCATATTACAACACTATAATACAAATCCAGCAGATGAGTAATCTGTTGCAACAGGTTAGTCATATATGTTGCAACATATTACTCATATGTTGCAACAAATTACTCATATGTTGCAATAAATTAGTCAATATGTTGCAACAGATTAGTTAATATGCTGCAATAGATTAGTCAATATGTTGCAACAGATTACTCATCTGTTTATTTCTTTTGAAGGCATTATATGGTAGTCAAACAGTAACCACCACCATTAAACAGCACCATATGGATGCCAAACGTCAAGTTTGATTGCTCAACTCTGCTCCTTTAATTGTTTTGGCTCTCAACTGTTACAATCTCTAGGCCCTAAACCAAAGTGGTGCAAATCAGTAGGAAGTGACTTTTGAGTCTTTTTTTTATCATAGAGCACGTTAATAAAAGAAAAAGGGGATCGATGTTACTTTCTAAAGAAAAGGAAGGGGGAAGGGGATTGAAATTCTCTAGTTTTGATATGCTTACTTATGTCAGAATCGTGGGAAAGATTGAATATCATATGTGGATTCTGAAAAACAACACCTTTTTATGTGGTACTTATAAGCAAATAAAATTCTTGAATACTTGTCTGGTATAGTTTGCATTTTTTTCCAAAGCTTATTTCTTACAAGAACATATTGGTTGCAATACGTGATGTTTGTCTCTATTTGGTTGACTTTTACTTTGATACCCCATGGAATACTACTTGGAAGATCTTGAGAATGTTGAATTGACGGAGGGTTATGCCGCACAGGCACTTGAGCAGTTGATCAAAATGTTGATCCTTCTGTTAAAACCTTTTCTATCAATATCGGAGGAAATGCAAGAATAAATGACGATAGTGAAAAGTTTATTAGCAAAGAGCTACAAAAGAAGATGCAAAATAAAGACGACGACTCAGATTGTGTTGTTTCCAGTGACATGGAAATCTTGAATAGTGATAGCGATGCAAAGCACAATCCCAAGACAGATGAAGCTAATTCTAAGTTAGCATTAGGACAAATATTTCAAAACAAAAAAGAGTTTAAGAAAGCTGATACTGCTCATGAGATTAAAAGAGGAAGGATGGTCGAGTGGATAAAGGATGACTCAGTAAGAGCAAGGGGAGCATGTAAGCATCACCCCTCTTATAAGTGGGTAATTTTAGCTACAAAAATGCACAAGGACACGGATTTTTAGATAAAGACTTACATCTCTGAGCATACATATTTTTGTTGGAGTGTCAAGAATAAGAATGTCACTTCCAGTTAGATTACAAAGAAATATGTCGATAGAATCAAATCAAACAGAGAATGGAAAACATCAAAATTCAGAGATGAAGCCAGTAGAGAGCTGGGAGTAGATGTATCTTTATGTCAAGCAAGAAAAACTAAAAAGAAGGTTATTTCTCTGATCGATGGCAATTTGAATAACCAGTTTAGCATGTTGTGGAATTATATTAATGAGATCGTGCGATCCAATCCTGGAACATCAATTTACATGAAGTTAACACCAAATGAGATTCCTACCAATCCATTTATATTCCAAAGATTATACATATGTTTTGTAGCATGTAAAGATGGATTTAAGGTAAGTCATAGAAAGATAGTTGGTGTTGATGGTTTTTGGTTGAAAGACTCTATGTATGGTTCACAATTACTTACTACTATTGGTTTAGATGGCAATAACAATATCTTTCCTATAGCCTATGTCGTTGTGTAAAAGGAGTGCAACGATACATGGCAGTGGTTTTTGAACTATTTGACGATTAATATTGAAATAGAAGAGCAATATCTATGGAAATTCATGTCAGATAAGCAAAAAGGCCTTTTTGAAGCTTTTGAGGAAGTGTTATCAAATGTTTCTCATAGATTTTGTGCCCGACACTTGCACAATAATTTCAAAAAAATGGATTTCCTGGTCATGCGTTTAAAATGGCTTTTTGGAAAGCTTTTAGAGAAACAACTGTTGAAGCATTTAATATGTATATGTTGGAGATATGTGAACTAGATAAAAAAATATATGAATGGCTTTTGAGTATGTTACCAAGTGAATGGTCCAAAGCTCACTTCTAACCACTTTCAAAGTGTGACATTCTGTTAAACAATGAATGTGGGTTCTTCAATAGTTTCATTCTTGATGCTAGAGATAAGCCCATTACCAATAGGAATAAAGCTGAAAAAGTGGGCTAGAAATGCATCCAGTAGGAATGAAGTTGAACCATGGACTTTGGGTAACATTTATCAAAATATAAAAAAGAAATTGCATAGAAACATGAAAGGAGCTTCTGGTTATATTCCTAGAAAGGCTGACTCATGAAATTATGAAATCGTAGGGTCTACTGATATTGACACCTGGGTTGTGGCTTATATAACAAGATGTGTAGCTATAGAAAATGAAAATTATTTGAAATACCTTGTAAACATGATATTTGTGCTATATGAATGGAAAAATATCAGTATAGACTATGTTCATGATTGCTATAAGGTTGAGACATACAGGAAAACATATACAACATATTGCCTATGAACGGGCAAGATTTATGGCCTAAACATCTACTCCGCAATCATTGCCGCCATTTTATTTGAAAAAGAAGAAAGAAAAGAAACAAAGATTAAGAAAGAAAGAAGTCGATGAGCCTAGATCCTCGAGGACTAGGATGAAAAGGAAACAAAATTCAGTTTATTGTAGAAAGTGTGGTTGATCCGGTCACAACAAAAGAAGTTGTTCTTTATTTAATGTTGTTGAACCAGAACCAACAAACTATCCTTCATCTTTGGACTCTATTATGGTTGAGAACACATAAAGTTGGACGCAAGAATTTGCTTTTTTTGTGTGACAAACTTCCGGTGAGATACATATATCAATAATGGTTGTCTTACTTTACTATAATGAAACTTATTTAGCTTAAGGTCCTCTTATTTCCTTTTCAAGTTAGAAGAGGATAGTAGCAGCAGAGTGCGCTTCGTGTTGCATAGCATCGCATATGTTGATAACCGTTATCATTTTGTTCATTTCATGATGACATAATTA
>NW_025893602.1:492996-502333 GCF_002878395.1 Capsicum annuum
TTTATTGTAGCAAGTGTGGTCGATCCGGTCACAACAAAAGAAGTTGTTCTTTATTTAATGTTGTTGAACCAGAACCAACAAACTATCCTTCATCTTTGGACTCTATTATGGTTGAGAACACATAAAGTTGGACGCAAGAATTTGCTTTTTTTGTGTGACAAACTTCCGGTGAGATACATATATCAATAATGGTTGTCTTACTTTACTATAATGAAACTTATTTAGCTTAAGGTCCTCTTATTTACTTTTCAATTTAGAAGAGGATAGTAGCAGCAGAGTGCGCTTCATGTTGCATAGCATTGCAGATGTTGATAACCGTTATCATTTTGTTCATTTCATGATGACATAATTAATTTAGGAATGAATCAAGTTCATTTTGTAATGTGATAACTTCTAAGTGAGTTAAATTCATTTTGTATGACTTAATTGTGAAGTTTACAGACTTTGAGTTTTTGCATTTTGTGCTTAATTTCATGTTTCTGGACTTTTTTTAGTTTTTATACCATGATTTATTATAATCTACACTTTTTTTCTGCATTCTATGCATATCTTTTGGGTTTCTGCACATATTTTAACATTGTATGTATAGCATAATTCTCCGGCCAAGGAGGTTTAGATGAACCTTCTTGTGACTCCCTAGCTTTGTCAGTGTGACCATCTCATATAAGAGCATAATATATTAGGGAGAGAGTATTGTTTAACAACTTAATTATATATTTCAACAGATATGCTTGGCCCTCTATATAGCGATGACTCATGTTGGTCTTGCTTTCACAATTTTCATTCTTTATGCTGTTGGCAAATTGCTTGAAGAATATTTAAGACCTATTTTATGGGCTGTGCATTTTTATATAGCTCTAAGAGGAATTTTGCAAGCCCTTGTTGCATTCTAGTCTGAACCTGTAAAGCTAGGCCTTATCGAGACTATTTTGGCTTTCCCCGTTGCTGTATTTTGGATTTTTATTGGCATACTTGTTGATATAAGAGAAATGATTTTCAGTGTTGTTCTTAGGATACAAAAAGGTAGTGTCTTAATGCATAATCAAAGTGGGTTTCTTATGTTGTTGAGGTGGCTAGTCTCTTTTTGGGTGTTTGTCATGGCATATGAGCAAATTGGTTTGTTTTGATCAGTTGCGCTCCTTGCAATGGGATTTATGTTTCCTGCTAACAGTGTTGGACTCTACGATGAATGCAGTAACATCTTTTAGGAGTCATAGCTTTCATAGATTGTCCATATCGACTTTCTTCACAAGGGGGACATTGAAAAGATTGGAAACCATTGCGGTGGTAGGACTTATTATTGAGTTGAGCATAGGATCCTCGGCGTGTACTATTTTTTTCTCTTACGAGATTAGAATGGAAGGAAGAGACGTTGTTTTTGCATTTTTGACGAGCCCGAGCAATATAATAGTTGTTAATGTATAAGGGTGTAGAAACTAGTTAAGAAAGTATTATTAGCTTGGGATATATAATAAAAATAGAGTTCTGACATGAATCAATTTAACTGAAGATTTGGATGCAGTGCGTATGTGTGCTATTTCATTGGCACTTGGTACACTTATTGGATGCTCTAATTGGCAGAATGAAACATAATCTTTTATACCTTTTATGTGCTTGTAAATTTTTTTCGTCCAGTTGAAAATGGGTGTACGGTAACACTTATACAAGAAAAAAGAACAGAGAGTAAGACTGTATGAGTAAAACTCTGAAAGCAGTCTATCTTCCTTGTGAATCTTTCAAAAGGCGATACAGACAGATGGAGCGTGCAGTTATCTCTAGTGAGATTGCAGGACTTGATCTCAGAGGAGCTGCTGTTACTTGTTAGGGAGTCCAGGAAGTTGACCTTAGTGAAACTCTCTCTCTCTCTCTCATAGTTTCTCGGTCAAGTATCAATCAAAACAAGCCAGATGTAGTCAATGAAGATGGAACTGAGCAATTATCTGTGGATACTCTTGCTAGATTGAGTACAAGACTCTCTCTCTCATAGTTTCTCGCTCAAGTATCGATCAAAACAAGCCAGATGTAGTCAATGACGATGGAACTGAGCAATTACCTGTGGTTCGAAAGGTTGCCTTGGAAGTTTCAGCCTTGAGACTAGTGGATATTCCCGAGAAGGCTCAGAAACTTCTTAATTTATTGGAGGAGTCAAAAGATTCCAGGTTCCAGGATTTCAAGTGATGAGTAAAAAGGGGTCGTTTGATTTGCAGACTAAGCTATTTTAAGATTGTCGTCGACGGATTATAATCTGCAATATGAGATAAAAGAGAAAATGGCCAAAATCCCCCCAAACTTTATCTTAAATTCCAACTACACACTTATGCTTTGCAGGGGTCCTATGACCCCCCTGAACTATTTAAAAATGATATTATCACTTCCCTAAATGCTTACATGGCATAGCGAGTGTATCTCACTCTCCTTGAGAGAGTGAGCACCGAAAATAAAAATAAAAATTTTATTTTCACATTTCTTTTATATATATATATATGCATTTTTTATTTTTTTTCTTTATTTGCTTTATTCCTTTATCATCTCCTCCTCTCCATTTTCATATTCCTTCACCATCTTCATCTTCCTCTTCCTCTTTCAAAATCTCCATCTTCATTTTTTTATCTCCATTTTTATTTATACCACAAATTCAATGCTTTTATCACCATTAATTTTTTAATTATTATTTTTAGACCCACTAATTTTTTCTTTTTATGAAGAAGGATAAATAATCTCAAGTGTTTCCGCCGGAATGGCTTCACAGCCACCGGTGAAGCTTTTCCAACCACCGAACCAGTTTCAAAATGAGCATACAAGTGATATGCACCAACACCATAAACAATTACACACATATTCATCTCACAATTCTCAGAAATTTGAAAAAAATTAAAGTGGTCCTTGGAGTAATTTCTGATGAAAAGTGAAAATTAGTTTAAAAAATTATGTCTCATGAGGATTCCGGATCAAGTGAATCGATTTCAAACCATAAAATCAATATTATATCTCAAAATCAATATTCATATTTAAACTATTTTTGCACTGTTTCAACATCAAGATTGATTTTTGAGTTGTGGGTTTCTTGATTTTGTCTGTTTTAGCATCAAGATTGAATTTTGAGTTGTGGAATTTATTAAAATTGTCTGTTTTAGCATCTAGAATAAATTTTGAGTTGTGGCATCTTTTGGGTTTATCAGCAATGATGAGACAAATATTGAAGAAGTATCGAAGGGAATGGGAGAGAGTGATTTTGTGAGGGATAGTGAGTTGTTTGGGTGAAATTTTATTGAGGGTTAATTGAAGGTAGATGAAGTCATCATCTTCTTTTGAATCTTCATGTAAGAGTGAATTGAAGTAAATGCTCCAAATGTCCTTTTGGATCTTTATGCTAAATGTGGGAATGTGATAGAGGCAAGCAAGTTTTTGATGAGTTGGATGATGATAGTGTAGTGTCTTGGACATCTATAATTGTAGGTTTGGCTGGCAATGGTTTTGATTCCATGGATTGAAGTAGGATAACAATTAAAAAAATGATAAAAGTGATTAAAAAATAAGAAAAAAGTAGGATAAAAATAATTTTTTATATCAGAAAAATAATAATATTATGTGGCATAAGCAGATAGGCGCGTGCAGCTCACCCACTTGTACAGATCTGGGCATGAGTTTTTAGAAGGACATATATTTCATTTTTAAATATTCAGGAGGTTCATAAGACCCCCGCAAAGTATAATTGTGTAGTTGGGATTTGGGTAAAGGTTGGGGGGCTTTTTGCCATTTTCTCTGAGCTAAAATAATTCCAAGTTGATTCGAGATAAAATGAGATACCACAAAATAAAATTTTATCTTTAAGCTTAATCTTGTGCTATTTCAACTTTTATCTCATTAACCTGTAGCCCCCTTATGTATTGGCACTTAAGTGCATAAGAGATATTGTAAAGTTGGTAAACATTACAGAAGACCTTTTTATGTTATTTATCATCCATGAGTACTGAGATTTCTGTCTGTCAACTTTCAAGTACTAAATATGATAGACTAACTAGTAACAAATAACATGTTCCACAGCTCTCCATCTACCAATAGTTCAATTCAAATTGATTGATACCAACAGCTCAATTCCCTATTGATCCTTGCCCAAACCAATCACCATCTTTCACATGCATAGCTTGAGGCAATTTTCCTCAAAGTACTATATTTCCTATGTTTTGTCTGCAGGTCTTTTGAAGTATCAAGAACAACTTTTCTACGCCGCAAAGATTAAGATGAGACCATTGTACACCTTATCCTTCCGTGAACCCCACTTATTGAATAACATGAATATATGTTGTATCTGATTTTCCACATAGAAATGTGGATCAAAATTGCAAG
The DNA here is from genome assembly GCF_002878395.1 of Capsicum annuum. Taxonomy (NCBI): domain Eukaryota; kingdom Viridiplantae; phylum Streptophyta; class Magnoliopsida; order Solanales; family Solanaceae; genus Capsicum; species Capsicum annuum. The sequence goes on from NW_025893602.1 coordinate 497,344, forward strand.
TACCTACTTCATTTTCCACGTAGAAATGCTAAACAAATTGTAGATCGAACGGTATTGCACTAAAATGTAAAGCAAAAATTGTACAAGGTCCAAAGTTTAAAGTTTTGAATTTCATTAAACCAGCAAATACATTGTAAATAGGCAACCAGAAGATTCAGAACCAACAAAAATTAAGAGTAGCTTACAGTATCACATGTTTGCACTCTTTAGGGGTTGCACGATTCATAAAGTCAATTCAACGGGGACAATTTACCACCTCCTTACAACTAGAAGGAGAACTACAGCTAAAAATAAAGGTTCTAGATATAAACACTTGTTAATGAAGCTCATTGCTTCAACTGCCCTCGGATTTCTCCGGTGCTGCCAAATAAAAAGGAAAAAAAAGAGAGACAAGGTGACAATGTTAGTACCAAAACCAACTTACTTAACATCAAGTAATAAGAAGTGATAACCAAATACAGCACCATGAAGATGGAAATTATAAATTATAGCAGCTAAATGTAGTTGAGATGTAAAAGAGTTCCCAAACAAAAAAAGATCTCATAATACTTAAGAAAGTCAATCAAGTTCGTCATTGATCAACTAATAGTTTTATCTGAATTTTCCAAGCACAAATCCCTCCGCATAACAACTTTAGTACACGGTTTTTCCTAATTGTTCTTTTGATTAGTTCAGCAATTAAACCATGTTGATTATCATTTCTATATTGGCTAGGTCTTTCTGTAGCATCATCACATCAAGGGGACAGTGGCCTAATGGAAGTGCCAGTCAGGGCATTTCATGGTGCTTTCCATGATAAGACAAAGGAGATTGGTGAGGCAGTTTCTCCTTCACTGGAGCTACACTAGCAAAATAACCTCTAAATAGAAATATTTGAGAGCAATACGAAAAGGTTCTCAGTCAATTTACAGAGGGCATCTAGTTTTTCTAAGAGGAGGTTCTACCTGCGGAATACATAGCCAAGATAAAAACAAGTACTTACTCTAAAAATGGTTGTAGAGAGGAGGGAAAAATATGCATGATATAAATCAAAAGGTTAGAAGGGAAAAATATGCATGAAAGATGCCTTGTTTCAATAATTAATTTAACCAATGCATCTCATCATTTTATCCCACTATGGGAACACACCCTATGCCCTACTCACTATACGCAAACTTCCAACCTTTTGATTTATATAGATTTTACCCCTCTCATTATATAAACACACCCTATTCCTTAATACACACTTAAACTTCCAACCTTTTGATATAAAGTCTATTGTCTGTATGTGTACATATTTATGTAGACACCATAGAGAGCCAAAAGTTCAAACATTTCCTGTGTTTCATGTTAGGGCACTAAATATGAGGTCACTGAGATTATCAAGGTTAATGGAGATGGCTGTAGAGACTTAATTTACTATATAACCCTTACCGTCAAGAATGACGCAGAGGAATATTTTCAAGTTAAGGTGGTGGAACGTCTATATAAATCTTTGAAGTTCCCAGTGTCAGGCCAAGGGTAATAAGATCTATTGTACATTACTTTTTTTTAAGTTTCCTAAAAAGAATGACCTACTTTTTTTAATATGTAAAAAAATTAAAGTATTAGGGTTAAAAGGTTAAAGTTAAGGGTTTAATTCAATCGAAATAATTTAATTTCGTTAAGGGGAGGGGTATTTTTGAACCAAATATTTAACAGAGGGGTATTTTTTACCCATTTAAAATAGTTCAGGGGTATTTTTTATCCTTTTCCGAATTCCGTTAGAGGGAGGGGTATTTTTGAGCCAAATATTTAACGGAGGGGTATTTTTGAGCGAAAAATCTAATGAGGGGCATTTTTGAGCTATTTCAGATAGTTCAGGGGTATTTTTGAGCCTTTTCCGTTGTTTTTATCTGGAAAGCAAATATATTATGATCGTAATTCTAAAGCCAATCGCCCTGTAAGATTGATATCTCCCATTTCGGTTCAAAGCAAGCCCGAAAATTAAATTTAATCATGCTCCAAACTAAGTTTTACTGGAAACCAATAGCAATACCAATATGGGCTCAAAACCCCCCGACGAATCCGTTTTCAACAACAACCACACATCCAAAACGAAATCAAATTAGAACTCACTTTAGGAGTCAAACGCGTAAAGAGAAAAGGAGAGGAAAGGGGATAATCGCAAAGATATGTGGATACTCAGATACAAAATCATCTTTCAACATGACAAAACAAGAGCTGGTTAAAACAAAAATCCTATGTCCATGGAACTTTAACAAGAGATGAAGGGAAATTGATGAAAACAAAGTGAGAGATATCGCACCTTATCTGGTGCAGCGAAATCGGGGCTTCAAATGTCAAGATTCCAACTATACAATCAACTTTGAGATTCTGAATTTGAACCAAAAATAAAAAAGGAAACCCTGTTTACCTGACAACCAGACCTCCGAATTTTAACCTGTATTTTTCACACTGATTTTGAGTTTTTCTCCCTAAATTTTGAGCCTTTTGTTTTCTCTCCCCTTTTGAAATTTTTCCTATTACCCCTTTCTTAAAACCTCGTTCTCCTTTATTTTTTTCTCTCGCTGCTAACAAATACTGGTTTTCACTCTCTTCTTAGTTTCCACTCATTTTTTTCCTTTTTTTTTGTTCCTTCACCTCTTCCCCTCCATAGAAATGAATGACCCATATTTATAGGCACAAATCCGAACTTGAAATCAGGATTTGAAACATTAGAATAAAAAAAAAAAAGGAGAAAATTTGAATTTTGAAACCAACCCCCCCTAAACCTTAGCTTCTTCGGAGATTTGATGTCGAATCCATAGAGATTTTCCTTTTTTTCGTTCTTGCATGAACTTGGGGACTGGTTCTCTGATTTGACGAACTCACGGGTTGAGAAGGCCAAAGGTAGAAGGATATTGACAAGGAGTGGCAGGCGGCGGCCAGGCTAGGGTGGATTAGGGGTTTCTGTTTCGGGTAGGGTGGAGAGGGGTGGTAAAGATGGAAGAAGACATGCTTGACAACACTTTAATTTCAAGAATGACCTACTTTTTTTAATATGTTTAAAAAAATAATTCCTCTAATTTTTTGACAGCACTTTAGTTTCAATTTTTCACTTGACATGCTTAAAATCATAAAATTAAACAAGATTTTAATATATTTGACATAAATTTAATTTAAAATCATAAAAAGTCGATCTAATCATACCACAAAATTAATCTACCCACCACTAAAGAGACATTGCGTAGCCAATGAAAAAAAAAATGGTCACACTCGGGAGCCGCATTTTGCATTTAATATATGTGCTTATAATTTCCAGCATCCCAATCCCTTTTACAGGAAAATCAAAATGTAGCTCAAACATGTCCAATCATATATTTACTTTGTGTTATTTTTATTTGTCACATTTTGATTTAACTTGCATAGTAAAAAAATAATTAATATGATTATTTTATTAAATTTCTTAGAATGTTTTAGAAATATTTTGTAGTGATGATAAAAACTGTTTAACCCACAATTGCAACTATAACAAAATAGTTTCATCATCACTATTATCTAAAATATAATTGTGTCATTTAAATATTCGACAACAGAAAAAATTCACCAACGCACAAACATGAATAGAACATATCACAATCACAGCTCTAACAAAACAGATCAATCCAGCAGCAAATCACGAAGGAATGAAGACTGACCAACATATCACAAGATATCCTAAATTAAAAAGTAAACTAGCTTGATTTTTGCAAATCCGTTATAGCCCAGATTGTTAAAAATGGATAGACATAAATAGTACACGTGACAGGTTGTTGTTTGATGCGTTCTACTATAGTCTTTTTACTCACCCTGGCAATGTTAAATTTTCTGTAATCAGCTATCTTGAGTATTCCCTGCATATAAAAACAAACGATAAAGATAAAAACTTTTACTAAACAATACAAAGAATTACAGTTACACACCGCATCACGTGTTGTTTTGCATTTACTCCTTGCCCTAATAAAGGATAATATTCCTCCTTACATAATCCTTATTGCTTAGTAAATCGATATGTCATTATACGGCTAAAAGGGAAACACTCATTTTTCTCCAATTTTTTTGAAAGTTTCAGTGCAGTCAATCAGTTGTTGTCCATGTTTGAACAACAACTGAGGGGTAGTATTCAATCATGCGGTCAAATAGTTGTTGTCCAGGTTTGAATAGAAACTGATTGACTGTATGTTTGAACACTACCCAATGACTGAAACTACTAAAAGAATAGAAAAAAAATAAGTGTTTCCCCTTTTAGCTATACGATGGCATATCGATTTGCTAAGTAACAAGGCTTATGTAAGGAAAAAGATTATCGCTTTATTAAGGCAAAGAGTAAATGTAAAACACCATGTGACACAGTGTTTAACTGTAATTCTTTATACTGTTTACTAAAAGTCTTATCGTTACCGTTTGTTTCTTATGCAGGAAATACTCAAGATAGCTGATTACAGAAAATTTAACATGGCCAGGGTGAGTAAAAAGACGATAGAAGAACATATCAAACAACCTATCACTTGTACTATTTATGTCTACCCCAATTTTAACAACCACATTGGAGAGGTTCTTATCTATATTTTTCAATTAATGTTCACTTTTAGTACATGGGTATCTTCTAATTTTCTTGCTAGTTTCTTAAATATAGAGAGTTTAAGATGGGGCTATAAGGGGTTTGCAAGAATCTAAGCGTAGTTTGCTTTTTAATTTAGGATATATCGTGAGAGAAGTAGTGAATTTTTTTTACTACCAGATTGATCTATTTTGTTAGAGTTGTGATTGAGATATGTTCTGATTGTGTGAATTTTTTTTGCTACCGGATACTAAAATGACAACTATATTTTAGATAGTAATGATTATCAAACTGTTTTGTAATAATGATGGAACTATTTTGTGACAGTTATAATTGTGGGTCAAATAGTTCTTATCATCACTACAAAATATGTCTAAAACATTTTAAATAATATTTAATGTGATTATTTTATTAAATTTCTTAGAATGT
>NW_025893603.1:0-1703 GCF_002878395.1 Capsicum annuum
CCAAATCCCCTTATAAAATTTAAATTTTAACCTAAGAGATGACAACAGAAGCTGTTTCCTATGAAACTATTTCTGGGCCGGTGGTGAGTGACGGGGATGAGGACGCTGAGGACGTGTCAAAGGAGGATTCTTTAGAGGAGGTGGCCATGACAAAGGAACAAAAATCTGCTGTTGGACACAAAGAGAATGTTAAAGTTGGAGAAAATGAGGTCATTTGTGTTGTCTTTTTTGTTGTTCAACTCTCCCGTTATGAACTACACTCTAGAATCCATATAATCATTTGTTTCAAACCTTGTCCTGGATGTCGGATGCAGCTCAGGTGGCGAGCCTGCCCATACCCCAAATCCCCCTTTCCCCCACCCTCCACCCTCCAAAAGAAATTGTCGTGGAGTAATCAATCCGAAACTAAACAATGTTTGATAGGGGTGGGTAGATGGTGTTAACTTTGTATTGTAAGTATTCTTGCAGCATAATATCTCAAGTTACTTAATGATCTCTCATGTTTTGTTTAAATGATCTCCTGTGTTTAAACTTCAAAGTTAATGGTCTCTTACAATTTTTTAACCTCTTAAGGTGCAAGCATCAACCATTGGAAGAGGGGATAAGGCAGTAGTTCAATCAATTGCTTTTTGTGATGATTGTGTCGAAAATGACCAAAGGAAGTTGGATACCGAAGAACAAATATGTGATGATAATGACTTATGTTCTTTTTTCCTAGACTCATAGGATTGTTATTATGACGGGCACAATAATCTTTCTCTCGTGTTTTATTTGAATGATCTATTTTGCATGGTTAATGTCCTCTGTTGTTTAAAGTAAATTATCTCTAGCAATTTATAAATTTCTTAGGAGTCGTTTGGTGTGAGGTATAAAGTATAATAATTCCGAGATAAATGCAGGATTATTTTATCTTGCGTTTGGTTGTAGATATTAGGTACTCCGGCGATTTTTTATCCCACCATTTATATCATAGTGATAAGATTAGTTATCCTCATATACATGGTGGGATAACTTATCCCGGAATAATTAATTCCGGAATAACTTGTTCCCAACCAAACAACCCCTTAGTTTACTAAGTTATAAAAAATAAATAAAATCTCTTATATTTAAGGTAAGAACTCATACAATCCCTCACAAGAGTTCACTAGTAAGATTGCACCCAGTGTAATTCCATAAGTGGGTCCGAAAAGTGTGGAATATTTGCAAACCTTACCCCATCTCTTGTAGGTTGAGAGGTTTTATTTAAAAGACCCTTGGTTTCAGTGTAGCAAATCCAAATAGTTATGAAAATGGAAAAACATCAATGGAGAATGCATGTCAATTAATATGGAAAGTAGTAATAGTGCAATAACTGAAAACATAAAAGGTAACAAATGATAACAAGCATCTAAACAAAAAACTATGCGTATAAGGCTAATACTACAACATATAATGTGCTTCCCGACTCTTACCAAGCTTAGTCCGATCGAAAAACATGATCAAATTCAACTATTTACCAACTTTCTACCCTAAATCGCGACTTTCATATTCACCTATTTAAGGTACTTTTCTTGTTAAGCTAAAGTTGTTCGATGTACTGTTTAATTACATCTCCTTAATACTTCTTCAGTCTACCTCTACCTCTCCTCGTACCCATTAATCCAATCTCTCACAACTTCTCACCGGACTTCTACACCTCTTCTCTTCACATGTACAAACTATCT
>NW_025893604.1:0-5649 GCF_002878395.1 Capsicum annuum
GATTTACAAGCTTTAAATAAAGTAAAAACAATTCAAAAAGGCTTGGAATAGATCACGGAAGCACAAAACGCAGCTTGACATCAATTTGGACACCTGGAATGTCCAGGGAGAGTGTCGGTGCGTGGGAAGGTATATGGGTGCATTATACATACCAAAATACTTATAAGGCACCCAACTCAGTGTACCCTTGCGATAATTCCACGTTGAGACCTCTACTTAAGTCAAATGGCCCTCGCGACGCGACCCTATTTCAAATACAGGTAAAACTGCAGATTTGAATCCTACACAACTTGAGACTTGTTCTTTACTATAAATACATATTTATACTCATTATTATTTACTTTTTGAAGTCTTTGGACAAGAGGAGGCTGCTCTACCCATTATTTAGGTTTTATCATTCTTTAATTTAGTTTCTTTTATGGTTTTGTATCATCAATCCAAGGGATTGGATGATGAATAATCCCATTAAAGGCTAAAATTCCTTTCCGGGGTTAAGGCCACATTCATGATTACTTTCATGTTGAATTAATTGAATTTTATTGCTTATCATTATGATTGTTTGTTTATTCTTAATTTAATTATTTTATGGATTGATCACCCGTAAAATACATATATTGTCGACCTTTTGATCTCGGGAGAGGGAATAAGGAGATAGAACATGGGAAAAAACAAAGTTTGAGTTTTTATTCCATTATAAAATAAAGAATTAAACTTAGCATCTAGGATAGGGATGTACTTAGAAGCCTTACTTGATTCACACGTAGGATGATAGCTTTAAAACACTAAAATGGATTATTGCATCCCCGCTCAACGATGTAGTTGTAATATCCAAATTAGGTAAAAGGCTAGAGGTCGGGAGACTATAATCATGAAATTAACCCTACGAATCAACAACCATGATAAGAGATTTACCGAATGAAGTTCAATAATGTAATATGATAGTTTGTAAGCCTTAACCCTGGGCTTCTATCCACTGATTGTCCAAAGTAATTACTTTTCTGCATTAGTTTAGTTTATCTTTAATTTACAATTCTAAAAACTCTATTTTTTACTCTCCTCAATTAGTTAAACTAGAATTAAATAAGCGCTTATACAAGTCAAATGGTCACCCTAATTTTTGAAGACATGATTGGAGGCCATCACCTAAAGGCTCAAGACGTGGTCACCCCGAGGGCACAAGAATATGCAAGGAAGACCCATTTTGAGCCTACCATGGAGCATACTATTCATCAAAGTTGTGAGTAGAAGATTGCTTGGGTCATTGAAAGCTTGAGGCTTCATGGTTTTGGACACTTAATGGCTCATGGTTTTGGGTCATCTTCATTGAGGGCATTTTGGTCACTTCACTTTGCCCAAAATGCACTTCATGGCCACTCTTTCATTAAGGGTAGTGTAGTCATTTTTTCTTCTTTTGTAAAGTACTATAAGTAGTACCTCTTAAGGCTTATTTCTTTAGTTTTGTTCAATGATGATATTTTGAGACATTGCAAGTTCTCTCTTCAGTTGTAGGGCTTGGAAAAACCACCAAACTTTAACTAGGGCTGCCTAAGTGTGGATATCACTTGTGTTGCGATGTTGTCTTGATACGTTGGTGTTTAGAGGAGGTAAATTTCCTCTTATGTCAATGTAGGAGTTAGGTGTTTGTCGTATGTAGTGTTAAGGGTCCAAGAGTCTACCAAATTCTTGGGTTCTTATGATTGTACCTTCACTTTCTAACTATCTATCCATTTTATTATTGTAATTGTTTGTTTGTTGTTCTTGTACTCCAACCCATGAGGTGTTGTTATTGTTATTACATTGTTGTTATTGTTATCTTGTTGCTAAAATAGTTTGGGGTGTTTTTGGAAAATAGGTGTTAAACACCTCATTACATAGTGTTCCTGTTGTGTTCTTGAATCAGAGAAAAGCCACCAAAAGGGTTCCTCAGTTATCTTAGCTTGTGGACTGATTTTGGTGTATGTTTTGTGCCTTTTTTTATGTTTCCAAGCTCTTAGTGTATCATTTGGTATCGGAGCATGGCTTGATATTGTTCCCACAAGATCAATCTTGGGCTCGTAAACTTGAAAATAAAAAAAACTGTTGAAAAAAAACATAAAATTCTAGAAAAAAAGGTGAAATCTATCCATTTTTTTGTTCTTGGCCGAAAGTTGTTGTTCTTGTAAAGTTGTCTTGGCCGAGATTTGTACTAGATCTAGTAGATTTTTATTTTTCTAGTGTGTTTCTTGTGTTGGTTTCTTTCTCACTAACACAAAAGGTGTCTAGATCTAAAACTGAGCTTATAATATTGACTTTGTTGTTGTGAACTTGAAGTGGCCATGTGTTGTGATTTGAAGTTGGCCGTGTGTTATGTCTTATTGTTGAAGATTGGAGGACATTGTTGTTGTGTTGTTGATGTGTTATTGAAAGGTTGTTGTTGTGTTCATATTGTTCTTCATCTCTTCTCATACTTAAACCAACAAAAAGTTCAAATAGGTTCAAAAGGAGTGAAGATAAAAGTTGTAAAGTGTGTTTGTGAGAAGACTTGAGCCATCACTTCCTAGATTTGACTTCAACTTTATCAACTACTATCCTTAAATCAAGGAGCCTTGTTTGGTGGAACTATTACAAGTCAAGACCATCTTTTTGAGATTAAACTTACAAAGGACTCAAGACTTATACTTTCCCTCCAAATACAATTGTCTTCCATTCCAAATTGTGTGAAAATTGAAATTTCAAATTTGTGATTAAAGTTGTGTGGGCCCGAGACCAATTACATGCTGCCATATCACCCTAATTAATGTTCACCATCAATATTATGCTTAAATTTGGATTTTTCTAGTTTTTAATTGTTGATTCTTGGTTTCATTAGTTGATCCTAGAACTAATTAACAAACTAGTAAACTCCTACTAGATTGTCAATTAGTCCTTTGCATCCCTTGTTCGTGTCTACGTTTCTTTTGTGCTTTTGTCATTTTTAAAATCATAGTAATTCTTGGTTCAAGTTCCAACATTATTTCCTTGAGCCTTCAAACAAAGAATCCATTCCGACCAAGGAGTAGACTCACCCCTCGACTCATCACGAACTACAAGCCGACTTGCAATACTTGTGAATCCAAGTGTGAGATGATCAAATGTGTGAGAGTGTGGTGAGGTTGTTTTGAAGTAACTTGTGTTTTGCTTTATAGGCTTGTTCTTTTCTTTTCTTTTCTTTTTTAGGTACAATTATAAGGGAACCCGAGGCTTGAACCTCTCAACCCATGGATAACAACACAACCAATGTCATTTTGGCCTACCTTGACACTATGTCCCGAGACCTAGCTATGACAAATGAAAGGTTGGATCGTATGGTAGGTCAAAGAGAGAAAGTGGGATACCCGGGCACACGTCAAGAGGAAGATCATAGCTCATGTGAGCTACTGTCATGACCCAAATGGCCATGAGTGGCACCCACACTAATCTTTCCGTGGGAGAACCATCTAAACTGAATCATTACCCAATCACTTAATCCAATTAATAAATTAAATATATAAATTAACTAAAAATATATTTTAGACCTATCAGAAACATTATGACACTAATCCTAGGTCGTCTCGATTAAAAGTTGACCATTAGCGGGTTTAACCTTCTCAACTCAATAACCCCGTTAATGACTTAAATTACTTCTGAACACCTCAAGAAATGGTACCACTCATCCTGTGACTCATAATTCACGTATACAACTACGGAGAGCTCTAAAATAGGGAAGATGAGAAAATTTTACAAATAACTGGGGGGGTCTTTACATCAGATACCAATTAAAAAATCATCCTTCCCCAAACGACAAACAAGTGACAAAAAAAGGAAACAAGTAGTTATCTGAATCATTAAAAAGATGTGGACACTTGCTACGTATGTCTGCTTCGGCCTCCCAAGTGGCCTCCTCAATAAAACGATTCTTCCACTTGACCTTTACAGATCAATCTCCTTAGTCATCAATTTACGGACAACTAAATACCTAAACGAGCCTATGTGTACCCCCACCGCCTAGACTCGAAAGGTTTAATCAGTATACAACGAGACAAGGCATATTTTTCACCCATATATATGCAACAGTCCTATACCAATTGATAAATATTGGTGCATACTGGTGATAGGTGATGCGCATGTAGGAATGAATGCAAAGTACACAATCAATATCACAACTCATCCTAACTGTTCTCATCAGGACCACCATCATCGTAATCAACCTCCGGCCTTTTTGGGTATCAACATATTATAAATGTAGCCTCCGGCCTTGTCGGGTATCAACATCATCACGATAGTATCCTCCGGCCTTGCCGGGTATCAACATATCATCATAATAGTCATTACCAAATAACATATGCTTAAATACTCATAAAATAGTCATATCACTATAGAATATATATCTAGTCAATACTTCCCAACTACTTGTTATTAGATAACAACACTTATTATAATAGAATCATTAGTTCGCTAGTCATCACATAACCTTTAGCTATTACCTACACATAATCCTTATTCACGGGATAACAACTAACTACTATTTATTTATTAGCCAACATCTAACATCTAGCCAACGTTCATCACTAAACCAAAACTGTCATTTATCCACCGTTTATTATTATCAACTAATCATCCTATATTTCGTTAATCATTACTAGAAAACACATTACTACTTGTCACCTAACCATCTTTTATTAACTGACTCTAGTTCATTAACTAACCATCTTTTACTAACTAATCCTTTCTTAACTATTCATTAGTTAACCATATAGAAACTATTCAAAGTTATTAACTAGTCACCTCTTATGCCAACGGCTCTTATTACCCAGCCATATTAACACTTATTGACTAATCGACATCACAAACTTAGTCATCAATACCAACTAATCTTCACCTATGTTAGACCTGAGCTCACCATAAACTATGCATTAACCATAGCTAGCTACCATGTTTCAACTAAGCAAGATTCATTAACTAATACATTAGATTCCTAGCCATACAAGTGCTATAGTCCCCTAATAGACAACTAGTTACCACATAGCTTACCCGTTAATTAGGAAGAACAATCGTAAGATCATATTTAAGCTATCACACTAATTACCAATATAATACTCATGAATGTACCAAATCTATGCATGCCATCACCAGTGTCCAATCAATAAATTCGTAAGCAATACTGCATCTTCCTCCATCCCTTATTAAATAGATATGTATCAACATATATGTATTCATAAACTATAATCGTAACCTTTACACTGATAAACACTCCTCGGATATTCATTCATTATCATAACACAACCCTCGACTCATTAATTCATCTAGAATAGTCACCATATCATAATCACGGCCTTAGGCCTATATATATATATCCAAAACTCATATCGATAATCATCTTTATAAGCCGTAGCATATCTCTAATCATCTCACATATAGGAGGTATCTCACATATTGAAGGCATAATATAGATAAATATGTAATCATCTGTAAAATATCTTATATCGATAGGTCATACATCATGACTATGATAAATATCACCTCTCTAGGTCAATTTGCATATCTAAGAGGAAATAGGATCTGTATAGGTCAATCATCAAGTCTAAGAGGAAATAACATCTCTAAATGCCTAATATCCCTTACACAAGAAGTATCATAACTATAACTCAAAAG
>NW_025893605.1:0-3887 GCF_002878395.1 Capsicum annuum
TCTGAGCAAGATCTATCTATAGGACTTTGGGCTTCACTACTTTTGTTACCTTAAAAGTAAGGTAAAGCTAACATGAATGAAACATGATAAGAATCCACATAAGATTCTTAGAGAGCCTTTCTACAGCCCGATCTAAGACATGAAAGAAGGGAAACTATTTTTATAAACACCTTATAGCCTCTTTTACATAAATATGGCACGCAATGAACCTATGCACAAGACTCTACTAGATGTGGATTTCAGACTCCACAGGACACTATTGAACCTTAGGCTCTGATACCAAGTTTGTAACGCCCCAATTTTCTAGAACAAGAACGCCACATGGTGCTCAAAATCCCAAAGAACCACAAGTTAACCCTTCTATGGTACCTGCTGTAATAACTGTATAAAAATACTGAATAATGCAGAAAATGAGCAAAAAACAAGACATAAGATTCAAAACATATAAAATAGTCAATACAGAAAATTGAATACAAATATATTTGTTTGAAAAACCTCTAATTGTCTGAACTGTGGAGCTGATGGGACATGTCCCCAACTAACTTCTTCTACTTAAAATAAACTGAATCTAATTCCATAGTAAAATAAGGATCATCCTTAAATAAAAAGGACTTACTTCTACATCTATTATTGCAGACTGAGTCTAAACTGCTATGGGTGCTCTAGATCTCATGCTTCTGAACCTATGCTATAAGACACCATAGCGTATGAGAAAAGTATGTGTCAGTACTTTGAATGTACTAGTATGCTAGATAAGGTAAGGATAAATGCAAGGGTAATGAATGAACATAGCTCAACTTAATAATCATGAGAGTACTGAACGAGGACATAAGCATGAATGCACAATGATAATTGAAATCATCGTGACTCAAAATACTGAGACTTAAATACTGCTTTACAGATGTCTGAACTCACTACAAATACTGAGAAACTGAATAACCAAATCTTCTGATATTGATAACTGAGTACTGAAGTTGATATCATTCCTCTCTAGCGACTGATCTCTGAAACTGATGATACTGAATAACTGAATCCTCTCATATCAATGATTGAGTTCTGAGTTTCCTACTATCGACTAACTAAATTTGTGATTAAAACTTTCTAAATGATGATCTCTGAATCTACTAATAATGATAAAGAATGATTGTATCTGAGATCAAACCTATCTAGTGGAAGATCTCTGAATTTTTTAATAATAGAAATGACGGAATGAGTTTTAGATCAGGACTATCAAACGGGTGATCTATGGCTCTATTAGTACTAATACTGATGAACTTTATATGAGACCAGGACTATCTAGCGGGTGGTCTTTGAATCTATGGAACTATCTAAGTTCCTCACTGAGATGGGTGACTATATCTGACAGTCCTGATTTCTGAGTTCTACTCCGAAGACTGATACTAAAACTGGAACTGTAGCAGTTCTCACTTAACCAACATGCCCCAAATCTGATCTAGTAGGTTCCAACCTATAACCCCAGCTGGAAGGGTGTCAATACCATGCCATGGGTAATAACCTCTGCTATGGTCAAGCCTCTCTAACGGGTGACCCTGAACAGAAAGTCAAGCCTAAGGCTGTATGATAGTCAAGCCTTAATCTAATGGGTGACTCCTCGTCCTGCGCTGGTTACGCAATTTTGGAGTTCATGGATTGTTGCTAACGACTCTACCTCTCTAAAATAAAGCCATCATACCTGCACTCGCTTAATGCTATCTATTACTCCCAATTGAAGCACTCTAAACTGATTCTTATGCTGAACTAAACTAAGGTAAATCTATTACTAATTTGATTATCCTACTTAACTGATCTGACTGAGTTTACTTGATTCTTTTATCTGACAGAATACTTCTAAATTCTACTTTTTATCTGAATACGGCTGAGTTTTGTAACTTACTAAGCTTTACTGAAATCTAAACTAAGTACTGAGCTTGATTAGACTGAATGCTAAGAGTTACTGAGTTTCCTTAACTTCTGTCACTAACCAAAATATACTGAACATAGGACGACTGAGATTATCTTGAGACAGACTCAGCTCTAGATAAGAATCTAAGTTTTTAGGTATTAAATACCCTCAGGAATCGATAACATAAATAAATAAATAAATAAATACATAAGACAGGAAAACTCTTTCATAGTAATCATCACAATAGACTATCATTCGCAATATAACCAATGAAGCATCATCTCGAGCACTTGGGAATCTTAAACATATAATTGTAAAAGGAAAGCATGCTATTGTCTCATAACTCATCCAACAAGGAGTTCATATGAACAGGAAGACATGCAACATATCATAATTCATTCATTTAGTCCTTTCAACAAACACTTAGCATGCACTAGTTGACACACACTTGGGGATATTATACTTCATGTTACTATAAAACTATTTTCTTCACATAAGCAATTTATCAAGCATGTGAGAGGCACCTTTTGGTCATACAAATTTCTACACACCAAATTAACATAATTATATAATTCAACATGTTTCTTGTTGGGGCTTTATCATGAACATCACATAATCAATACATACTAAGGTCAAAACTTGAATTTTTATAATCTAAACATGAATCAAAACTTATCAACAACATGAACTTCAATTTATATTTACATAAATCATGAAAAGTCATAAAACAAAAACTTTAAAATTTTGCAAAGGATTCTTGAACTTCTTAGGCGGAAGTAACCCAAGAATCAACATCCAACATACCTCAAAATCTTGAATCTTGAAAGAGAATGGCTTTTCTTGAAGGTTCTGAAATAGGAATCTTAATTCTTGATTACCTTGTGGAGAGTGTGATGGGGTCTTGAAGTTAATTGAGAAGAAACCCTAAGTTTATTCTTAGGAACAAAGAGGGTTACAAGCTTTTGAAACTAAATCACAATAGCTAAGTACGTATTTTTGTCATTTTAGTCATGGGGGTAAGGTTTAGGGTGAGGAAAAATACCAAAATACCCCTATGAAATCACTTTCCAGTTGCTGAAATTTTTAGCTGACGACCAAGGTTGATAATCCGTCTGATCTGTGACAGCCCATTATCCCAGGTCATCACCTGGGAGCTAAAATTGATGAGTTTTTGTCTAATTCTGACACATGCTTATCTCACTAACATATTATCTGTTTCTATTCCTCTAAAGGATACTTATACTATCTTCACACCTTAATACTTAGTTTGAAGCCCATAAACTTAAATTCTCCCTACACTGTTTAAGCCTACTGAAATATCTAAAACATGTCGAGCCACTTATACATCAACATAACATCCACTACTATCATGGGCTGCTAATCTCACATCTTTTAGCTTACATCCATACCTTCATACTTAGTCTAAAGTCCACCAACTTAAATTTTTCAAAGATTTCAAGCTTAGTTTCTAAAGCATAACATGAATATCCATAAATCCTAAATAATCTCGCTAGTCTCATCCTAGCCTTCAAATATCACATCTCTTAAACTTATGTTCTCTCCATACTGTGAGGATTACCACTATACTCACGTTAACAACATATATAACTTAGAATTACTAAACTTAAACTCTTCCATACATTGAAAATTTCAAGCTTAGTTTCTAAAGCATAATATGAATATCTATAAATCCTAAATAATCTTGCTACTCTCATCCTAGCCGTCAAATATCACATCTCTTAAACTTATATTCTCTCCACACTGTGAGGATTACCACTATACTCATATTAACAACACATATAACTTCGAATTACTAAACTTAAAATCTTCCATACATTGTTTCAAGACTATTGATTCACCTTTTATACAACTAACCCCATGAAACATACGCTACCTAACTTTAAACAACATTATCCCGAAACTATCTACAGGGACTATCTGAGCAAGATCTATCTATAGGACTTTGGGCTTCACTACTTTTGTT
>NW_025893606.1:0-1648 GCF_002878395.1 Capsicum annuum
AGTGCATGAAATCTATAGATACTGAGGATACGTGAAATTTGTGAATACTGAGGATGTATAAAATTTGTAAGTACTGAGTATGCATGACTAAGCATATAACATGTTCTAAATATAATTTATAAATAAAAAAAATTGATAAATTAATTACTAATATTTGTATGCTATGGTCAAGCAATTGAAAATGAATTACTGAACTGATTACTGGACTGATACAGTAGGAGGTATCATCTAATCGATATGTCCCAATCTGATATAATCGGGGTCCAACCTGTAACCCCAGTTGGAAGGGTGTTAGTACCAGACCATAAGTACTAATGCTAGTTATGTGGATCCACTATACTAATGTACTATCCTAAAGGACTAAGGGTGTCAAGCCTAAACATTGATAGGGTGGCCCCTGCGAGGTATTCAAGCCAAAATTGACGGGTGACTCCTCATATCCTATGCTGGATACGTAGTTTTGGAGTACAAGGATTGCTACTAACGACTCTGTCTATCTGATGGGAAAGACTCATCCCTACACTCGCTCGGTGCTAAATCCTACTCCTAACTGAAATGACTCAAACTACTGAACTTTCTAAGTTTAACTGATTCTGATGACTGACTGAACTGCTTATGCTTATAACATATTTTAAAACTATTTTGAAGATACTGAGACTAGGTAAACAACTAAGTTTTTGGTATTCATAACTATCAGGACTCAATAGCAATAGTAGTAAAATAGTACTTAAGCTTGGAGGACATAGCATGAAAGCTTTTGTCAAATATTCATTCTTGTAGGCATTTTATCAAACACTTAATATTCATAGTTTAAGCTAATCATGGGAATAGTAGGAAACGTAGAGTAATAGCATGATTTCAACATCAATAACACTTAATTATGATTTAATTTAGTAAATAGCAATATTAAAACATGTGGGTTCTGATAAAGAACCTCAATTTCGTGTAAACATGGTAAAAAATTTTGATTCATGAGAGTTCATGGCTAAAATAAAAATTTAAAATCATAATAGCTTGTAAAGATCACAACTTTAAATTTTAAAAAGGATACTTGAACTCCATGGGTAGAAGGAACCCATGGATGAACCCTTAACATACCTGGGTTGATGAATTCATGAGAATTGATGGTGAATTCTTGAAATTTAATCTTGAATTTTAAAGGCTAGCGTGTATTCTTTTGAGAGAGTGTGATTTCAATTTGGGGAAAATTGTTAAAAGTGATGTAAAAGTGGTATTTAAGGACTTAAATCCCGTGTTTGGACTAAATAAGGTGTAGGAAAAAGTCTTAAAAGTCTTTGGGAAAATTAAAACTCGAAACTGGAAATTGAAAATCCCAATTTTTGGCTCTGATGCATGTGGTGCAATTGTGTCAGTCCACTAGAAAACTGATGAACCCCATTTTGCCAAGTGGCACGATGCGGTACTATTGCGTTGTGCCACTAGAAATGGACAATTCCCAATTGAACTTTTATCGTGATGTGATGGATATCGCGGTGCCTCACTAGAAATTGACAACTGTGAAAATGTCCCTTGGCCGAAGCAGTGCTTATCGCAATGACACATTGGAAAAGGATGAATGTGAAAATGACCATCACCGCGACGCGACCTTATTGCGTTGGGCTACTGTTTTGCACCAAAAGTGCCTTAA
>NW_025893607.1:0-3691 GCF_002878395.1 Capsicum annuum
CTTGGCGAGCACCGAGGGATGGCAAGATGGTCAGTCAGGAATAAAACTTAAACCAACAACTCCTGAAGTAAGAATAAGGGAAGCCAAGGCATCAATTTCTGAAGTATAACTTACATCCCATGCCTTCTGTTTGTGGTTCTGATCAGGTCAATGGAAGTAGAAACCAAAACATCTAAAGTTGG
Source organism: Capsicum annuum (assembly GCF_002878395.1). NCBI lineage: Eukaryota > Viridiplantae > Streptophyta > Magnoliopsida > Solanales > Solanaceae > Capsicum > Capsicum annuum. The sequence goes on from NW_025893607.1 coordinate 183, forward strand.
GTACAAATTCCATGCATTTTTGTTTCCACTACCATTGACCTGACCAGAACCACAAACAGAAGGCATGGGATTGAAGTTAGACTTCAGAAATTGCCACCTTGGCTTGATCCCTTATTTTTACTTCAGAAGTTGTTAGTTTAAGTTTCATTCCTGATTGACCATCTTAACACCCCTCGGTTCTCACAAAGTTGCATCCTTAGAGTTTTGATCCTTCGCTTTGTGGGTCATCACTCAGGCCACACTAGCTAGTCGTAGTTCCCTAGCAAAGTGCACAGCTCCAGTCCACTTCACCATTTTTTTTCAAAATCAACTGATGGATTTTCATTTTTGGATACACTTTCATTTTTCAGCTCATTTGATTTTTTCATTTTTCATGTCAATTTCATCGGCCAAATTTGCTACACATTCCTTGTTATCTTGTGTTTCTTCTTTAATAAGATTTGAGTTGATATATGGTCTTCAACACCTCTCCATTTTCCTTCGTAGATATTCTTCCAAGCACCTTCTTCTATATAAGCATCACCCCGAGCAACCCATCCATATAAATTTGGACCAGGGCAATAACTATATTAATTTCAATTCTTGATTGCAGAAGTGCTAGGCTTCAGAGGCCTTTCAAAAGTTCATTAAACCCTTAAAATCAGTCTAATCACTATTGAATCTTTAAACCGCCCCCAAAAACTTGGTCCCTTCTCCTAACTTGACATATAAACATTAGCAAAACCATAATTAAACCGTAACAAGGTATGGACACCACCTACTTGGTCCCTCGGCCTTGTCAGTTCAAACCTATCAATCTTAACTGTAAAATGCAATATCTTATTTGATCATTAATGCCTCATCAGTAAAAAAAATTATTCATAAACTAATAGTATAATCTATGTATGTTTTCATGATAACATGATCAGTAATACATACCTCCCACATATGAAGTGGTTCCCTCTGCAAGTAGCTTATTTCTTCAAACCCATCTTTACTCTAGTCTTTTATGTCATATTATAACAAGTATTCTAACAGATTATCCATTTGTTGCAATTGATTACCCATTTGTTCAACAGATGAGACATTTGTTGTAATAGGTGACTGACATATTTTAATAGATGGGTCATCTGTTGAAATAAATCAAACCAATCTTGCTACCGGTTTGATTTATTCCAACAGGTTCTCCATCTATTGCAATAGATGGGTCATCTGTTGTAAGAGTTGTTTGGATTTATTCTAACAGCTGATTCATCAGTTGCAACAGATGGGTCATCTGTTGTAAGAACTATTTTAATATCTTCCACCATATGTTCAAATACCACCAATACCACCAATAACCTCAATAACAAAGAAACAACGCCATATGTTTCAACACCATCAACAACTCCAACAACACATTTTCCGACAACACCAACACTACTAACAACATGAACAACAATATCAACAACAAAGAAACAAACAAAATACAAAAAAATTGATACCACTAACAAGGATTTAAAAGTTCTCCCAATAGATGACCTTTTTTGCATATTTTAATAAAAACAACGGTTCGTTCATTTCAGACTTAAAAGACACCTTTCCTTCAATTTTCTCAATAAATAGGATATGAGTAATTGATAAATAAATAAAAATAATAGATGTAAATATAGCTAATTTAAATAATATGCAAAGAAGAAGATGAGAAGACAAGAGCAATAGTGAACCATACCTGCCATATCAAAAGCAAAGGGATCAAAACACCAATTTCAGTCGTGAAAAGATATAGATCGATTGAGATCTGAAAGGATCCTCAGACAAAGAGGAGAGAAAAGAGAAAAAAAAAGAGATAGTTAGGATTACCCTAAAGAGGAGAGAAAGAGAAAAAAGAGAGATGAATTATTTTATGGCTAAAGGAGAGATAATTCTAGAGATGGGTTCAAATATTTATTAAATAAATAATTTATGGTGGTGAAACACTTTGAGGAGAATGAGGAGACAGTGAAGGTAACGTTGAAAAGATAAGATAAAACAACTCAAGGAGGAGATGTTTGAGTTATCCAACAAATATTTTTTACCGCCTAAATCTTTTTTCTTTTTTATTTTGTATATAAAATTGATTTAAAATAAAAAAAAAGATCTTAAAATAGATAAGTCATCTATTGCAACAAATGTATACATCTATTGGAAAATTTCCAATTGATCAATCATCTATTGCAATAGATGGAAACGTTTATTTGATAATTTACAATAGATAAGTCATCTATTGCAACAAATTACTTTATCTATTTGATAATTTAAAACAGATAAGTCATCTATTGCAACATATTGTTTTATTTATTTCATAATTTACAATACATTAGTCATCTATTTCAACATGTTAGTTCTGAAAAGATTCATATCAAATTATTATTAGAAATATCAAAATTGATTTAGCTACAATTAGGGATGGGTTGATAGGATCAACTACTATTTTAGTTGAGTCATTTTAATTGCGTGATATTGGTATTGTGTTCGTCCTAACATGAGTCATCAATTGATTAATTTGAGTTGAAACTATTCATATAAATTATTATTAAAAATATCTAAATTGATTTAGCTACAATTAGGGATGGGTTGATAGGATCAACTACAATTTCAATTGAGTCGTTCCAATTGCATGATGTTAGAATTGCGTTCATTCTAACAAGAGTCATCAACTGATCAATTTGAGTTGAAACGATTCATATCAAATGATTATTAGAAATAACTAAATTGATTTAGATACTATTATGGATAGATTGATAGGATCAACTATAATTTTACTTTAGTCTTTGCAATTGCATGATGTTAGTATTGCATTCGTCCTGACAGGAGTCATCAACTGATCAATTTGAGTTGAAATGATTCGTATCAATTATTATTTAAAATAAATAAACTTATTTAGCTAAAATTAGGGATGGGTTGATAGGATCAACTACAATTTCACTTGGGTCGTTGCAATTATATGATGTTGGTATTGCATTGGTCCTGACAAGAGTCATCAACTAATCAATTTGAGTTAAAACGATTCATATCAAATTATTATTAGAAATATCTAAATAAATTTAGCTATAATTAGCTATGGGTAGATAGGATCAACTACAATTTTACTTGATTTGTTGTAATAGCATGATGTTGGTATTGTATTCGTTCTGACAGGAGTCATCCACTGATCAATTTGAGTTGAAATAATTCATATCAAATTATTATTAGAAATATATAAACTTATTTAGCTAAAATTAGGAATGGGTTGATAGGATCATATCACGACCCATATGGCAGAGAATGGCACCCACACTAATTGTAACGCCCCAGAAAATGGGTCCCGGAGCATCACACGGTGCTTGAGGCTACGAGTAGCCCCAAGCGAACCCTTTGAGTCATTTTCATTCAGTTCAACACAAATCAATGGGGTTTCCATAAATAACCCTCAAATATCAACAGAGTAATGATCATCTAAGAATAAAACAATTTCAGAAAGATAACAAAATACAACTTATTAGTCAACTCCCAACATCTATACTAGTCTG
>NW_025893608.1:0-1138 GCF_002878395.1 Capsicum annuum
TTTTAGGTCTATTAAAAAAATTCCTATCTCAATTCAACAGCACAACAACCAATATCACTAAAATCATTCACTAATATCATCAACTACCCATTCATCACAAATAATAATACAAAATTCACCTACAAAATCTAAGAATAGGTCAAAACTCCACGAGTCCATAAAAATGTAAGAATACTCAAACTCTAAATAAATGACTGTGGAGTGAGTCTAAGAGTTTTCAAGTAAAAGAAATAAAAATAAATAAATTTGTGCCCACGTGAACAAGTGCGGGGCTTACCAGGAATATGTCAACTTGAATGCTCTAGCTAACGAAATTTTCACCAACATCACCTTCATTCTCCGTACAAACAATAGCAAGGAGTGAGACGCTAGCTCAGTGAGTAACAACACTTAACCACAACCATTTTAATGGGGACGAGTCATAAATAAGACTATCCAAATAATAAAAAAAGTTATGAAATAATGTTCTTTCATAAAATGATAACTATTACTTAAGAAATTAATTTAACAATTTTGAAATAGCCAAGAAAGACTCTCATATCAAGTTTTATCTTTTGGGAGGTTTCCAAAAATGAATTATGTAATCAATGTGGCATTCTACTTCAAATATCCCTAATCAAGGAAGATCAGTAACAATATGCTAGTTCTACCTTCCCACAATCGAGGGTTGCAATAGTAATATATAAATATAGGTGCACAAGGTCTAACGAAACCGCCATTAGCTACATAATTCAAATCGAGGTCTACTCCTACTTATACTTCCTTTGTAACAGTAGATACTCATATGAAAGTATTTCCAAAATAGTAAATGACATTTAAGTTCATATCAAAATACATTGCATATAAGCTTGAATAAAACAAATGTCAAAATACTTATTTCTGAAGCAAGTGAAGAACTTTCATAACATCAGTAATCAGATCTCAAGTAATGATAAATATATTTTAAAATAGTGGAAACATCTCAATAACCATTTCAGTTGCCCCACTTGCAATTTCAAAATAATTAGTAACTCTTGTTTCATCAAAATCATGTATAAAATATGCAAGTTAAGAAATACAAATTATGGTAACATTACTACTCATAGTACTCTTGTCAAAATATCCAACGTATTGCCTCGAGCAATCTGTACAACTTTTT
>NW_025893609.1:0-8999 GCF_002878395.1 Capsicum annuum
TTATTAAGTTGGATTGATAAACTTACTGGATTAACAGATCGACTTGAGAAAATCTTCAACGATTTGGATGAGTTTTATGAAGAACTGATTGAGCAACATCACAATCCCAATAGGCCAAAATCTATGGAAGGAGATATTCTTGATCTTTTGCTTCAATTGAGGAAAGAGCAATCCACTCCAATTGATCTCACTTTGGATGATATCAAAGGAATTCTCATGGTAATTTTCCTTGTCTTGAACCTATCTAATTCTACATACATCTCGCGTACACATATATACATACACATATAATTATATGCATACATGTGTTCATCTAGATGCATATATAGATAAAAAATGAATGAGTTAGATCAAATATGGGTGGGTCAACATGGATTATTGATCCAACCCATCCAAATTTCGCTTAACTCATTGAAACTTAATCAGGTAGGGTACTGTAAGATTGATTGATTTTGCCACATCTAATATGTAGCACAAATGTGCCCGTTATCACGAGTTGACCATGTTTATCTTCTTCCATGTCATTTTTTTTATTTGTAGAATGTGTTCGTTGCTGGATCAGACCCTAGCGCAGCTGCAATAGTATGGGCAATGACAGCGTTGATAAAGAATCCAAAAGTCATGAAGAAAGTCCAAAATGAAATCAGAGAAACAATTGGGGACAAAGGCACTGTGAATGAAGATGATATCCGAAATACGTCCTACTTCAAAGCCGTGATAAAAGAGACATTTAGATTATATCCGCCAAGCCCACTTCTAATTCCAAGAGAATCAATGGAAAAATCCACACTAGAAGGGTATAAAATTCCGCCAAGAACTATAATTCATGTTAACTCATGGGCAATTGCAAGGGATCCTGAAATATGGGAAAATCCAGAAGAATTTATACCTGAGAGATTCTTGAATAGTGATATCGATTTCAAGGGACAAAACTATGAGCTAATTCCATTTGGAGAAGGAAGAAGACGATGCCCGGGGATGACACTTGGAGTTGCAGTGATGGAACTTGCATTATCAAATCTTCTTTATGCATTTGATTGGGAATTACCTAGTGGGTTGAAAAAAGAGGACATTGATACAGATGTTAGGCCTGGAACTACCATGCATAAGAAAAATGAGCTTTGCCTTGTACCTAAAAATTACTTTAAATGTGAATTTACTGCGAGTTCTTGAGGTATGTTGAAGTTATTGAGCTTTCAACTCGAATTATGTATACATATTCATCATACTGGAAAATCAATAGTATAATATATCATCCTTCGGAACTTATATTTTAGATTTATGTTATATCAAACTGTTGTTTGACTCTTCTCCGAACTTCACCCATAGTGGGAGTTCTAGTGTACTGGACTGTCCTATGTCATATCAAATTGATTTCACCCTCCTCCTCGTTTGGTTTATTAGAACTTTCTGCTCTGTTTATTTGATATTATTCAATTAACCTTATCAATGCTGGTGTATTTTTTTTGTAGTTGTGGAGGATATATTAGTATAATTTGTTAGAGAAATTTGGATCATAGATAGACTTCATGATCTAAACTTTGAAAAATGAAAGGAATATCATTCTTATAAAGTTGTAAGGATAATATTATTTGTGAAAATTTTATTCTTAAGATGAAAATGTTGTGTCTCAATTTCGAGGTGTCTTGCAAACCGTTGACTTGTTCTAAGACGAAACATTACACATTAAGAAGTTACAAATGTGTATGGAGATCTATTTGAATGATTAATGCAAAGAATGCCATAAAGCGTAAGACTTTTGAGTTGATTCCATTTGTTGTTGGTCGAAGAATAAGTCCTGGTTCACCATTGGTATTTAGAATGGTTCCAGTAATATTGGGCTCACTATTGAACTATTTCAATTGGACATTTGAGACAAACATTGGGCCAAAAGAATTAGACATGGAGGAGAAATTTGGTACAACCTTAACCAAAGCTTATCCTTTGCGAGCTATGCCATCTCCTCTTTGATGCTAGCTGAACCCAAGTTAAAGGATACATTTATGTATTATGTCAAATTTAAAGGATAAAGAGTAGAGCACAAACCTGCAGGAATGTGGATTTTATGTAATTCTCATCCATCTCTCTAGGATTTTCTGCACTGTGGTTCTTTTTCGTTTCCTTCAACCGCTCATTGATCAAATCACCAAAAAGTTTAAACAACTTAGCAAAATGGATGCTTGTGCGGTACCTTATTCTTTGAGGATCGATATTTTCAAGTATGGGGAAAACATCCACTAGGTTGATCTTCCCAGCCTCATTTACGATGCCCCAGATCACATCCTTCAACTCAACCTTAAATTTTGAAAAGAGTCATAAACAGTTATGTCAACATTGTAGGATATCTATGTATCATTCAATACAGAATAAGTAAAAACAATCACATTCTTCAACTCCACCTTTGAATCCGAAAAAGGGTCAACCAAATCCTTGGTGAAAAGGATGTTTGACAACAAATTTGAGATTAGTCTTGAAAGCAACTTGACCTATATCCACAACTTTAGCTTCTTCACAACATTTTGCACAATAAGCAAGCAATTCTTTCACCTTTTGAGACCTTAGATGTTGATTTGCATCAAGCCTATTGCTCGAGACAATATTTTCATTCAATTTTTTCCTAAGTGTTCACCATTGAGGACAAACTGGAAGCCATGACAGAAAATTTGCAATAGTTGTGTGCTTGAAGAGCGTCGGAAAAATCTAGTTGAAAAGGCTAAGTCTTGTTTTTGAAGGACTTGTTTCTCCATGGCTGACGAAGAAATGAGAACTGTTGTTATTTGTCCTAGTTTTAAACTCATAATTGGACCATAAATATTTGCAAGATTGGCAAGTGATACATGAGGTTTTGCACCTAACAAGTGAAGGCTTCCAATAATTGGCCATGGTGATGGCCCTGGTGGAAGATTTTTGCTGCCTGTGCTGCATATTTTTGTTAGAATATAAAGAAAACTGATCAAGGCAAAAATTGATCCCATCACAAGTGTATGCTAATCCATTATGCTATTGATCTCTCTCTCTTGCTTTTAACTTTCACAAATTTTGTTACATAAGAAAGTTGCAAGCTCTACCATTTTATACGTGTTGCATGACCTTCCAAAAAAAATATGATATTTGAAATTTACTACCAAATCTAGATTTGCTACATGTAGAGCCTAAAAAGGGGAGACACTCTTCTATCCAGAGGCGGAACCATGATTTCAACTTAAAATGTTCAATATTTAAAGAAAATTTAGCCGAAGGAATTCAACACCTACTATAAATATTTATTTTGAATAAGCATGACAAGTATCTAGAAATGTTGCTTACTCTAGCCGAAGGAATTCAACACCTACTATAAATATTTATTTTGAATAAGCATGACAAGTATCTAGAAATGTTGCTTACAATTGTAGAGTAGAGTATCAAGTGGGGCCCACAATGAAGAAAAGTCATATACACATGTGCAAGAGTTTTTGGAAGATATCCACGTATGCATATGGAATTACTAAACTACCTTCATGAGTAAGCATGCATGTCCACGAAGTATTGCTTGCTTCTCTAAATAGTATATCCACCCACATGCCCTAAAAAGACCTAAATTTGGTTAGTCATTAGACGTACTCATATACTATTTATAGTAACCTAACTTTTTTGGTTTATAGAGAATTTTACACTATAATCATCCTAAAGATTTATTTTAATTTCACTTGATTTTAAATTTTGATTATCTTGTAATTCTCTTAGCCACATTAATTATGCTCTGCATATACGTGGCTTCACCCTCACCTAAAGGCTTAACAAACAATATTCATCTCATTAATTACTTTAATTTGCCTTTTTAATACGTCTTTATATTTAGTTTCATATGGAGGAAAAAAATATTTAATTTCATGTATTTGATAGGTTTGTATCTTGCTAAACTCCCCCACACCACCCAAAAAATAATAATAATAAATTACATTGACAACGAAAGAATAAAACACAACGAACTTCAAAACATTAAAAATACTAACAAAATAAGTCTAAAATAAATTAAACGGAGAACTTAAATTAACAAAGTACCATAATAAATCAAATTTTCACACTTGAATATCTCTTATTTCATCTAAAAATTAAATTTTTTCATTAGGTTATCTCAAATCATCTACTTTTCTCACTTTGGCATCTCTTATTTCATCTAAAATCAATTATTTTATCCGAGTATCTCTTATTTAATCTTAAAAAAAATTAATTCTTGTCACTTGGTGTCTTTTATTTCATTCGAAAATCAAGTATTTTCACTTGAGTGTCTCCTATTTTATCAAGAAAATTCAAACAATATTTCTCAATTTCTCTTTCTTAAGTTCGGAGAGTCAATCTTAATTTAACAATCTTCTTATTTTATTCAATGAATTAAGCTTGAATATGTGAAACTTGGGTACCATTACTTGATTAGCAATATTATGTATATGTTTTTGGTTCCTATTTTGGTGGTTATTTGTAAGGAAAAATTATATAGATATCATATATTTAGAAAATATTTACCATCTATAGCAATACCTTTTGTTTATTATAATCATTTATAAAAAATGTGCACTATGCATTAAAAGTGAAATATATATACAATATAGATAAGTGTTTTAAAGTGTATTATGCTTATTAGGTAAGAAATCTCCAATACAAATTAAAAATGGATTATGAATGCAATATAAAATTACAGTAATCAACAAGAAGAGATGTAAATTACACTAAGGGTGATTTTCAATGCCTAAGAAAAATAATCTTTGCCTTATCCCTACGAATTATCTGTAAATTCAAGTACATTACATACATCTATGGTCTGTAAGTTCATTGAATAAGAAAAATATAATAAAATCATTTACATGTGGAATAACCATCACTCTAAATTCTGAATTCACTTTAAACCACTTTTAACCTTAGAAATGTCGTATTTTAATTCTAGACTCGCATCCCACAAAACTATTCATTTTTTAGTAATGAAATTTGATCAGATTTTGAAATTTCACTTTCACCAGCAAAACTTTAAATTTTTTCCGAGTAAAATGCATGTCCGCACACAACTTCAAAATCATAAATTTCAAATTTCAACCTCATAATCTATTAATTATCTACGGCTAAACGGGAGCTTATAGTTCATTCCATCTAGGCCTACGTATAGCCTTTTGGCTAATGCTATCTAAGTTTTGCTACACATGCCTTAGAAATGTGTAAATATTGATTGCTAAAGAACAAAGGTCATTTTCATTTATGGGTCTGTTTTCCAAACAAGATATTTTCTGTGTCACAATCATGACATACGTATACAAGTTTATTTTTACTTTCATATTTTCCATTGATAACTATATTGAATGGTTTATATGAAATGATCCAACAAGAGAAGTTATTGGGAGTATAGCACTTACATTAAAGGTTTTAGTTCTTAGACCAACTTTGTGCAAAAAATCAAACACCCTCTCTCCCATTTTTATCCCTCTCATCACGGGATCTTGTTAGGACCGAAATAATGAGGTGTCATGCCGAAGCTAGCAAAGCAAACCTCAAAAGACCATGAATAAAAAGATAAATGAGAAATAAATCAAAAGAGACACAATAATTTAACGTGATTCAGTCAATCGACCTACATCCACATAAGGAGACGAGCAATCCATTATATAATAAAAGAGAGTACAAAATGTCAAGAGAGTCAACTTCACACAATTCACTCAGAATAAAAAGAGATTCACACAAGTGACATTGCAATACTTGTGTCTCACAAATCCTCCCCCTAAATGAAACTCTCAAACGCGTAGGACTACATTGTGGAAGCTACCAAGCTAGAAGAAAGGAGCCTATGTTTTCCTTTTCCAAAAGGGAAACCTGATTATGGTGTCACACCTTTTTTTAACTCCAAAGAGATTGATTTTTTAAGTTTGAAAGGGTTTTTATTATCAAAGTGACAAAATGAAGATTTGTTTCGAAAGAGGATTATTTACATTTTTTATTCAGAGTCGCCACTTGGCATAAATTGGGTGTGCCAAGTCACCCTTGGATATCCTTTTTCAAAACTGTTTGACTCTTTAAAATTGATTTGCAAACAGAGATTCCGATTAAGGATTCTGTTGACCGAGGGGAAGGTGTTAGGCACCCCTCAGTCCCGTGGTTTGACCATGGTCACTTGGTAGAGCGTATCGGCTAATTCTGACACTACTAATGTACAAACCACGCAAAACATGTAAAACAATCAAACAAACAAACAAAACAAAACAATTCAAAATTTAGTGTTCAGTCCCATTATACAGTTCCAAAATGAAAATAAAAATAAAAATAAAAAAAATACGGAAATATAAACCTACTCTATTCTAGGATAATTCTAACTACACTCTATTGCCAACCAACCAATTTTAATTTTTAATGAGATATTATTTCAACGCGCAACCCATAATCAATCCATAATCAAGAAAATCAAACACCGAATCACAACAAATAATAATTCGCATTATCACATATCAATTAACACACAGAATTCAATTCAAAGCATCGAGCATGACAAGCGACAAAATAAAGAAGAGGAGGAATAGAATTGGACCTCAATTCAAATTCGAAGATTCCAGAATTTAGTATTAACCGATGAAGAGACGAAACCCGCAACCGAACCTCAAACAACGAACCCAGCCTCAATACACGAACCCGCAACTCGAATCTCTAACCCAACGAACCAAACTTGAACAAATAACTCTATAACCAATTAATCCCAACAAAGCTCGAAACTCACAGAAGCTAACGACATTCGAAAATTTGAGAAAAATTTGACCGGAGGGAACGAGAAACGATGGGAGGGAACTGATTTGGTTGCTGTTTCGCAGGAGTTTCAAAAAAGGCTCAGACAGCACCGAAAAATGGATAACAGCCCGATTTTAAAGCAACAATGATGTTTTCCGGCAAGACACTCACCGGAATTATTAGCTCGACTTCTTCCTTCTCTCTCTCTCTCTCGATTCTATCTCTCTCTCTCTTCTCTACTCTCTCAATGGAAATTACGTGGGTGTTTTTGGTGTGAGGTTTGTTAGAGGAGTGTGCGTTGTGGAGATGAAGTGTCGTACCTGGGTCGAGTATGGTGAATGGAAAAACGTTGGTGAAGGGTCTGTGAGTATGAATGGAGAAGATGCTTTGAGACCCCTTTTTTATTTGGAATGTAGTATGCATAGAAATAGCCCAAAAAAGAATCTCTCTTCTTTTATGGTGGGCCCTCTTAAGTTATTATCATGTGCATATATTGTTATTATGCTACATTCTGTTAGTAGTGAGGAAAGGTTCCATGTGACGTGAGGTGGGGTGGGGTATGGGGTGGTGAAGTACGTGGGGTAGGGGTTAGGTGTCCACCTCTAATTAGAGAGGTGGTTAATTTTGATTTAGTAGGTTGAGATAAAACAAGATAAAATTTGTTTTGAGTTGGTTTTAATTTTTTGTCATTTTCTGGAGAGATAATTACACGGGGTAGGACACATGGTAAGACGAGGGTAAAAATAGATAACTTGAGTTCGGGAGCGACAAAATTAGGTGTCTACATCATGCCCCCTTTGGATGTAAACACAAAGTGTTTTCAAACAAAGAAGTAGACAACGAGACCAAATTTTGATCTGACTATTATTCAAAAGAAGAAACGAAAGAAAGAAGGACAACTGAGTTGGAGAGGCGAATGAGGTTCCGTCGAGGTTCCGGTTCGCGGTTCTATCATTACATCAAAATGAAAATTACAAGTTGAACATAAATGAAATTTATAAAAATCCTATCTATACAGCTTCTTCGACTCTTGACTTGCTATTTCATCACCCTATTCTTCAGGTGGGCTCCTGATTTATAATTTCTTCAACTTATTGTTTGGTTTTCAATTGTTTCACCTCATTGCTTAACTTTCAATTTCTTCACCAAGTTGCTTGACTTTTCATTTATTCGCCCTGTTCTTCAGGCGGGTTCCTAACTTACAATTTCTTCAATTTTCCATTTCAGCACCCAGTTCTTCAGACGGGATCCTGACTTACCATTTTCTCACCCTGTTCTTCAGGCGGGCTCCTGAAACTAGAATCAAAACTAGAACGAAAATTATCATAAACAAAGATTATAATAAAGAAGGATTTCATCATTTTTGAAAGTAATGCCCCATTTTCCAAGAGGGGCCTGAACTGAAAGTAAAATCTCATCTTTCAGGAGGGACCCGAACATAAAGTAAATTCCTATTTCTTAGGAGGGTCCTGAACTGAAAGTAAAATTCCATTTTTCAGGAGAATCTTGAACATAAAGTAAAATCTCATTTTTCAGGAGGGTCCTGAACAGAAAGTAAAATCCCATTTTTCAGGAGGGTCCTGAACATAAAGTGAAATCCCATTTTTCAGGAGGGTCCTGAACAGAAAGTAAAATCTCATTTTTCAGGAGGGTTCTGAACATAAAGTAAAATCCCATTTTTCAGGAGGGTCCATAACAAAAAGTAAAGTCCCATTTTTCAGGAGGGTCCTAAATTGAAAGTAAAATCTTATTTTTCAGGAGGGTCCTGAACATAAAGTAAAATTCCATTTTTCAGGAGGGTCCTGAATATAAAGTGAAATCCCAATTTTTAGGAGGGTCCTAAACAAAAAGTAAAATCCCATTTTTCAGGAGGGTCTAGAACAGAGAGTGAACTCCCATTTTTCAGGAGGGTCCTGAACATAAAGTAAAATCCCATTTTTTCAGGAAGGTCCTGAACAGAAAGTAAAATCCCATTTTCAAGAGGATGTTGAATATAAAGTAAAATTTTATTTTTCAGGAGGGTCCTGAACATAAAGTAAAATTCCATTTTTCAGGAGGGTCCTGAACAGAAAGTATAGTCCCATTTTTCAGGAGGGTCCTGAACAAAAGTAAAATTCCATTTTTCAGGAGGGTCCTGAACAGAAAGCAACATCGCATTCTTCAGGAGGGTCCTGAATAAAAAGTAAGGTCCCATTTTTCAGGAGGGTCCTGAACAAAAGTAAAATCCCATTTTTCAGGAGGGTCCTGAACATAAGTAAAAT
>NW_025893609.1:9099-14508 GCF_002878395.1 Capsicum annuum
TTTTTCAGGAGGGTCCTGAACATAAAGTAAAATCCCATTTTTCAGGAGGATCCTGAACAGAAAGTAAAATCCCATTTTTCAGGAGGGTCCTGAACATAAAGTAAAATCCCATTTTTCAGGAGGGTCCTGAACATGAAAGTAAAGTCTCATTTTTCAGTAGGGTCTTGAACAAAAAGTAAAATCCTATTTTTCAGGAGGGTCTTGAACATAAAGTAAAATTCCATTTTTCAGGAGGGTCCTGAATATAAAGAAAAATCTCATTTTTTAGGAGGGTCTTGAACATAATGTAAAATCCCATTTTCCAGGAGGGTCCTGAGCAGAAAGTAAAATCTCCATGGATGTGCTTTTCCAATGGTAACTGAATTAAGTGATGGCTTAGTGGTGGCTTGCAACACTTGGCTTCCCACGCATCTGCTCCAATTGTTGCTCCTTTCACATTTGTTTTAGATTACTAAAACTTGCCCCTGTCTTGTCGCGTCATTGACTCGGATCCAGATTGAGGAAAATGAGTTCTGACTTAAACAATGAGTTTTCATCTTACCAGGCCTCTGAGATACACCCTTTTCCAAATCTAAATATTCCCATGAACTCAGCAGCCTGTCGGTTGATAGACTTTCTTTTCTTTGTGTTGAATTACGATCATATTTCTTTCATGTGCTAGTCCTTGGCTTTTCCTCATACAATTGGAAAGACTGGTAGAAAGTTTTGAAATCCTTTCTCGCTTGTTTTGACACAGACTTGACTTAAAATGTAAAGACATGATGGTGACTTTTATTTTTGACAAATGACATAAAAAGACAAAAGTATGAATATGTAAATGAAAGAAAAGGGCAATATCCCTCCTTTTAACAAAGAATAAAACTTATCTGAAGATGGCAACCAACTCCAATGACTATGACATGCATTTTGGATTAAGCTGCCTGATCTTCCTATCCAAACTTCCCATTTGTTGTTGAGTTCATGCATTTGCCGCTGCTGCTTTTTCTAACCTTTTGAACTCATATATCTCATTCAATTGATGACATATTGAGAGATTTTTGCCAACAAACCTCTTTTCTTTTCACCTTTCTTTCAAACTTGCCATCGCCTTACTGTGCCCAGAGGGTTTTCACCAATAAGACTCTCTCATTTTATTTTTATCAACTCCCCATCGCCTTATCGTGCCCATGAGGGTTTTCACCTGTAAGACTCTCTCATTTTTATTTCTCTCGACTCACCATCGCCTTATGGTGCCCGCAAGGGTTTTCACCAATAAGACTCTCTCATTTTTTATTTCTTTCCAGATTTCTTATGCTGAGGAAGACAAGTAGTACCCACAATTTATCATCATATCCATTGCATACTTAGCCTTAACATTATCAAAGATTGATCTGAAGGACTTTCTTTGGTTGTAACTTATCTTTTGAATAAGGTTAGAAAATGATGGCAAGAGGCTCAAACGACACTTGAAGTGGGGGTGGGACTTACCACTTTTGGAATCGACTTAAACAACACATTAACTCATGCCCCAGTTTTTGTTGACTGGGTGAATCTAAAATCTTTATTTGGTTGGACCGAGCCCTGAATAGGCAGCCTATGTTTCTCACTCCCAAGAGAGGAGAATCAGGTCGCACGTAGTTCCATCAACTTGTTCTTTGTTTTGATCTAATTTTCTCTTCTCTTTTTTTCTTTTATTATTTTTTTCATGCTTTTGTTTTATTCTTCTTTTCTTGACATTTTACTTTTTACTCTGTTTTGATTCCAAAAGAGGGATATGAAAGAAAAATAGAACTAAGCTCAAATGGGGTAAATAAAGGATGACACAATGTTTGGATAGCAGAATGAAATGCCTTCATCATATCAATCTTAAAAAATGCAAGCACTAAACATGCAATAAAATCAACAAAGGATAAAATATCATACATAATATCTTTTGACCGCATTAGCATTGATAGTCATTCTGCCATTTTGCCTTCAATATCTGTCAAATATAAGGCTCCATTGGGCAACACTTTTTCACAATAAATGGACCTTGCCAATTTAGGGAGAACTTGCCTTTAGCTTCAACCTGGTGATGATTCCCTAGATTGATTGGCTCAGTTTCAATCAAATTAGGATTCAGCTTGTCTTCAAACTGTTCCAACTCTTTGCTTATTTCCTCTAGTGCCTCTTCTTTATCATATTCCCCCTCTTGCTTCATTATGTCTTGATTAGTTTGTATTTTAAGATCAGGCTGAAAATTCCGCATGCCTGTGATGTCATTAGAATCAGTATAAAGAGAACTGTATAATGAAAAAGATAAAATCAAAATATATTAGACACAAAATAAGAGGACATTGCATTTTATTAAAAGGGAAAGATAGGAGGGTTTAAACACAAATGACAACAGAATGTAAACAAGCAAAATTCTGAATTACAACCCTGGAATAACTCGAATAAATAGAAAGAAAAATAAAATGAACTACCAAAACTCCCTCCTGATGGGGAGAGGAGTGACTTCCCAATTATTGAGCTGGACCTCAGGACCTATGAACTGTGCGCCTGCCTTATTGGTACCCTCTCCGGCTTCAACCATGTCAACATCAATCAGCAGGTTTTGGAAGTCATAGACCAATTCAGCTTTAAATTCTACAGGGTTCGTGACATCACTCTTGATGAATGACTTACTGAGTAGGGGCACTGGGCGAGGGAGTGACCATGTTTTCTTTTTCCTTCCTTTGGTCTTCTTCAGATCTTCATCCGTAGGTTCAAATCCAAAACCAAAAGTTCCCATGTTCTCATTCGGACATATGGGATGAAATATACCGTGCAGAGACACTCCCAAATCCCTTCCTGGATCGAATCCATATTTTAATATTTCATTTATCATCATGACAGAAGTAGGAGACAATTGTGGCCCTAGAATAACCTGCCCTTCAACGATATGATTCACCGACACTGTATCAAAAGTTTGATAGACAAATGTGTCATATACATTATTTTCTTTAATAAAGGACAAGGGAGAATCTTCGTAGGCAGACAAATCCTCTTCACCATGAATAACCGTTTCTTGCCTGTCATGCTCAAACTTGGTCATTTGGTGCAATGTAGATGCAATCGCCTTGGCCTTGTGGGTCCACGGTCTTCCCAGCAACAGATTGTAAGAGGAGTCTATATTTAATACTCAAAACTCTATGGCGAACTCAATAGGACCTATAATCAACATTAATTCTATTTCGCCAATGGAGTTAGATTTTGCACCATCAAAAGCCCTAACACATACATTGTTGGGCCTGATCCTCTCAACACCAATATTCAACTTTTGCAAAGTAGAAATAGGGAAAATATTTGCACCTGAACCTCTGTCAATCATGACATAAGTGACGTAGAAATCTTTGTACTTCACCGTAATGTAAAGACCCCGATTATGCCTCGTTCCTTCAACAGGCAATTCATTGTCAGAGAAGCTGATCCGATTGACCTCAAAGATTTTTCCAACCATTTTCTCAAGATGATTTACTGTAATCTCCCTAGGAATATATGTTTCATTTAATACCTTCAATATAATATCACTATGTTCCTGGAAATGTAACAACAAAGATAAGAGGGAAATTTGAGCAGGGGTTTTCTTGAACTGATCTATTATTGAATACTCTGGCAACTTCATCTCTTTTAAAAATTCCTCGGCTTCTTCTTTGGTGGTAGGATTTTTGATAGATGAAGGTCCACTCACAATTGGCTTGGACTTCCTTAAACTTTCAGGCACAAAGCATCTTCCTGACTAAGTCAAACCCCCTACCTCATCTACATCTTCCACTACTTCCTTCCCTTGATAGGTCATCACAGTTTGCTTATAGTTCCAAGGAAACTTTTTTGTATCAACTATCATAGGTTGGGTCACCGGTTTGAGGACAATAGGTGCTGCCAGTTTTCCTTTCACCATCAAGATGGGCTTACCCGGAGCTCCTATCACCGACAACTTAGGCTTGTCTTGACTTAAACCAATGACTGCTCCAACTTCTTTCATATTGATCGTGTGTTTCTTTGTGCTTTATTGGACTTTAGATTTTCTCATTCCTTTCTAGCTTAATGACATTGCTTTCAATGAATCTGCTACATTCACCAATTTTTCCTCATTAGTCTGTATCTTGACAGAAAGGCTTATAACACCTTGATGAGTTTTTTCCATCATATATCAATTATAAAATATTGGTTTCAGCATGGGTTAACAACAGATTCTGGTTAATGTTTGGAATCTCTGGGGCCTGGACCAGCATCTGATTTGTGTCAATTAAATCTTGGATAGCTCTCTTTAAATACCAGCATTTCTCGATATTGTGGCCTGGCATGTCAGAACAATATGCACACCTTAAAGAATAATCGATATTTATCGGAGGTGGATTTAAAAGCCTTTCTTGAATTGGGCTTAAGACCTTCATCTTTCTCAACCTATCAAGCAAGCTAGCATATGACTCCCCAAGAGGTGTGAACTGATTTTTGATCGCCTTCTCTTTCTTGTACTCAGGCGTGGGTTGGAAATCGAGTCTGGAGGGATTTTGGTAATTTGGTGGAGCTGATGATTTTGTGGAGCTTGCATATGCTATTGTGGGTAAGAAGAGGTTTGGGCATATGGATGTGCGCTATATACTGGGTAAGGAGGGGGTGGAATAGCATATGGTGGGTTTTGCGGAGGGTAGTAATGGTGGGGAGGAATATATGAAGCTTGTAAATAGGCTTGGGGTTGGGATTGGGGATAGGGGCGAGGCGGTCTTTTGGGATAGGAATGGGGTCCAGCAACAACGGTCGCCACATCCCCTTTATTCTTTTTACCTTCGAACACACCAGATCCACCTTGAATCGCTTGTGTGGTGGATTTTAACGCGGCAAAACTCACTATTTGGAAGGTCTTGATTCCGTCCTCTATCATCTCTCCCATTTTGAGGACTTCAATAAAAGACTTTCCCATTGCCGGAAGTAAATATTGAAAATATGTCTCATTCTGTGCCTGAATGAAGATCTCTACCAGCTTACTCTCTTTTATTAGAGGCTTTACCCTGGTGGCCTGTTCATGCCACCTAATCGCGTATTCCCTAAAGCCTTCGGTGTTTTTCTTCTTCATGTTGACCAAGGATATTTTGTCAGGAATCAGGTTGATATTATACCAAAAATGTTGCACAAACTTGGAAGCTAGATCATCCCAGCTGTTCAACTTTTTGATATCTTGATCGACAAACCATTCTGAAGCCAGATCAGAAAGACTCTCGCTAAAAAAAGCTATGAGCAACTCTTTCCTTCCCCCTGCAGCTCTCAATTGGTTGCAATAATGTCTCAAGTGTGCCACGGGATCACTGTGCCCAACATATTTCTCGAACATAGGCATTTTAAAACCGAGGGGAAGGTTGATGTCTGGGAACATGCAAAGATCTTTATAGGAAACACTCTTATAACCTC
>NW_025893610.1:0-6340 GCF_002878395.1 Capsicum annuum
CACCAAGTAATACAACAAAAGATATAATATTTTGAAATAATACTAACCTTCTACCCTAATCTACCTCCTCCATAGAGGCCAAGCATGAAAAAACATTAATATCAAGTAAATAGAGTTCATCGGTGAGTCCAGGCATGTATTAACAAGCCTTTAATTGCTGCATACCAAGTACCAACAATTGAAACTTCAAAGAAACAAAAAGGAGGACAGTAGATACGGTGGAACAGCTTCAATGGCTGGTTGGAAGAAAAACTATAACGAAAGCCAAGTAGACTGAAACCACCTGAATCTGTCCTAACATAGTGTCAACTCCCTACTTTTCCCGTGGACTTTGGCAAAGGAGAATGATAGAAGAGTTTGACAAGTTAAATGAACTGAAAATCTAAAAAATGTTACTTGAATATATGCTCTCCAAGGGGAAAAAAACGTACATAAGAATGGTATTTCTATTCACTTTTTCATCATTTTCCTGCTAAATTTGAGGTACTTCTAGAAATCAACACCTTTAGTAGTAACCCACATTAAGGTCCAACTGCCAACCAACCAGGATAGAGAGTATCATATCCCAATTTATACCAAAACTAGAGCTACTACACCAATTCTAATGGCAAAAGATTCCCCCCACCCACCCACCCAAAAAAAAAAGTGCCCCCCCAACAAGTTTACATTATATTGTGACACCTATGTTCAAACAACTGAAACAACATGTTTATATCTATATGCAAATTTGTTTCTTGGTTCATACTAAACGGGGATGTTGAACTCACGAAAAACAAAAAGCCGTTCACTGTTTTTGTAAGAAATCTTACTCAGAACCCTAAATGGTTATACAAACTTATGCCTCCTACCTCAGCCTCAGCTTCTTGCTTAAATAAAGATAAATTAGTATATCCAACATAATAAGAAGGATTGATGGCCTTTTTGTTTACAATATAAGGGCTCTATTCCCTCTTGCTACATCCTCCAAAATCAGGAAAATCGTTTGTGAACATAACAGCTTCTAATCCTGGACAGCATCCAAAAGCATTCCAGGAACGAGGTAGAGAGAAATAGATCAAATAAAAATAAGAAAAACGAATGATGTGGAGACCCCAATGTGAGATCTGAACATCAACAACAACAACAAACCCAGCATATTCCCACATAGTGGGGTCTGGGGAGGGTAGAGTGTACGCAGTCCATACCATTACCTCTAGAGAGGTAGAGATCTGAACATACTGTAGCAATTTCCAACTTATTTTCAGGCATATAAAACATCTCTGGTTCTTTCTTGACTATCGCTAACAAATTAGCAACCTCTGTCCAAATAACAATCCAGTAGGTTTGAGCACGTTGTAAGAGTTGGAAAAAAACTATTTTTTTGACACGAGAGACTCTAGAGAGATCAAGCGTCTCTCTTTGGCAGTGGCCGGCTATATTGCTCGAACTCTTCAAAAATGTCGATGGGTGTGTCTCGGATCCTCCAAAAATAATGTATATTTGAAGGATCCGACACAGGTGCGGCAACTTTTTTGGAGAGTCCGAGCAACTTAGGTGGCTGGCACATAAATACTTCACCAATGACGAATTTATCTTAATTTGATAAAAAAAATGTGCGGAAAGTTCTATGTTAACGTAATTCCCAAAGAAAATACATAGAAGTTCCGATTAATTGCGCTATCTTCAATTTGTTATTCCATAATCACTGAAAAGCAGCAAATTTAACACAAACGTACTCATACAATGAGTAACATCTAACACAAACAAATTTCATCAGCACCACTGCTTTTCTTTCTTGATTATAGCCAACAAATTAGCAACCTCTCCAAATAAAAATCAGCAGGTTTGAGCACATTGTAAGAGTTGGGATAATAACTATTTTTTTTACACAAGAGGAGACACTAGACACATGCATACTTCACCAGTGATGAATTTATCTTGATTTGATCAGAAAAAAAGTGAGCCGAAAGTTCAATTTTAATGTAATTCCCAAAAAAAAATACATAGAAGTTCCGATAAATTACTAATAATGCTATCTGCAATTTGCTACTCCTTAGTCACTGAAGAGCGGTAAATTTAAGACAAATGTGCTCATACAATGAGTAACACCTAACATAGACAAATTTGATCATCACCACAGTCCGTTATAATTTTTAAAACATCAAATTGATGGTCATATTAAAGGTTATTATGTGCGTTATTATGTTGGGCACAGAGTGAAACATAATAAGAAAATACATAAGTGGAGAAGGAAACCAACCGTTTCCTTTTTGTTGTTCTGCTTTTCTTCCAAGTCTTGAAGAGTACTATCTAATCGCTTTCTGTTGAATGTCAGAATAAGAGCATATGTTAGATGATAAAATTATTGTAACAAGAACTAAGAAGCAAATAAAAATCAGATGTTTTATAAATTACTGACTACCATCTTCTGCTTAAATCTAGATTTAAATTTACTACATACACAAAGCAAATTACTGATCGTACTGTAGTGTTTTTGAAGACATACAGTTATGTACATAAAAGTCGAAATGAATTGTTCTCTTTTATTTTAATTTTGATATGATAGGATCCTTGTGAAGTAGTAGCCCTAAGCTTGATTAGTTTTCTAATTATTGATAGCACCGTTATGGTAGAACTTTATAATCATATATATCCACGTAGAAAAAATATACATGTTACCAGTGTCAAAAGAAAAATACACATAGAAAATTCACAATATACATAATCAGTCCAGGAAAACCAAAAAAAAAAAAGAGCCATGTTCAGCTCATGCTATCAGAAAAGTGATTATACAAGTCATTTTATTCTTTGCTTTCTGAAATTTGTGCACTTAACTCTCATGTGTGCCTTGGTACAAGGCTTGGAAGCAATTGCTTAGGATGCCCAAAGCACTAAAATTTAGGACATCTTTTTGTCCAATGATACATTATCGACATATAAAATAGTTTTATGATGTATAGCCATTTTACATCTTTCCTTGAGCAGGAAATGTATCGACTTTCCACCTTTATAAAGGAAGGTCCTATTTTAAGTCAAACATTAGGGGAGTGAGAAGTATACCAAGACTACGTTGGAGAATATCATTTGATTTGTTTCGCTAAACATGGTAATGAATTGGAGGCTACAGCATTCATGATTAAAAAAATTCTTTTTTAAAGCTAATGGTAAAAGCAAATAGTAAATTAGTAATTGGTCAAGAAATGAGCTGAGTTTGTTTCATTTTTCTTTCTGTGGAGCACCCACTGCTATACGACTAATCTCCAAGCTTCAAAACCACCAGCAAAACATTGACATGATATTCTTAAGAGTGATTTGGTATAAGATCAAGACAGACGTGGACATATTCAGCACCTTATATAGTCCTATTTATTCTCGACATCATGCCATGTGTTAGGAGTCATCCAGAGATACAACAACTAAGACACCATATTTCCAGATTTCTACCTATTATAGTGTTCGTTGTATCTCCATGCTTTACTATGTATTTGTGTAGTATTCCGTGTCTCGAGCCGGGGGTCTATCGGAAACAACCTTTCTACTTTTTTAGAGGTAGAGGTATGGACTGCGTACATCTTACCCTCCCCAAACCTCACTATGTGGGAATACACTGGGTTTGTTGTTGTTGTATTGTGTTCATTGTATCGGCGTTAAGAATTTGATTTCTAAAGTAATAAAAGGTTCTAAGCTGCGATAAGTGGAACTTTCAACAAAGACAATATCTGAATGAAGTTCTAACCGGAAGAAAGAGTTGCTATCTGCTGGAACTATATAGTCGATATGCCACTTAACAGGACAAAAGAAGTGCATAAAGTAGAATCCTCACTTTCTGTTTGTTACCTAAAGGCAACGAAAACTAAACTGAACGTATGCAACTATTTTCATCAATTAAATATACCATCTAGATAATGGATACCCAGGATTCATACGGCTTACTGGTCCAACCCAACTACTTTGGTATTGAGCATAGTTAATTGATTTGTAAGACCATCCAGCTTTTGTACTGCCAACAATAGCTACCAATAGGAATCATAACTAGTCATAGCTTAGATGGTCACATGCACAAAGAATGAGCTATGGATGGAAATGTCACAGAAATGTTATGACCTAACTCCAGACGTTTTACAAACATAGGATCTACCAATGAAAGGACCTCACTTATTGAATCATCACTGCCAGTGTAACGACCTGAAAATTTGATGAAATATGTGAAATTTGTGATTTTGTGTGATTTGACTATCTTACCCCTCCCCATTGTTGCATTATGGTATTTCTGGGGTGTGGGAGTGGTTGACATGATTTTTGATGCATTTTGGTATCATTTATGTAATATTGGGGTTTTTGATGGCTTCGAGAGCCTTATTTCGGACTAATGTGGATATATTTTGATTTGTGCGACGGATGACCGAACAGACTGCACCAGCAACTCCGGAATATCGATTTTAAGCCAGGTAGACCTTTGGTTCGGGTCCCGGCGCACCCGAGCTCATTTCGACCTATTGATCGGAAAGTTGGAAAATTGAAAATATGGGTGTGGACCCACATTTGATCGAAACGACCTCGGATGAAAAATCCGACTTCCCCAGCAGATCCGGAATGTCGATTTTAGTGTGTTATCATGTTTGGTATGATTTTACAGCTTTTAAATCTCATTTCGACCCTTGATTTGAAAAATTGTGATTTCGGATTTCGGGGGTCAATTTTGTGAAAACATTTTTTGAAAAATCTAGTATCGCCATTTAGTGTGGTTGCATAGTTCATTTGCATAAATCGGACTCCGAACGAATCCCGAGCACCCTATCAAAGTTCGGAGTGGACTTTAAAAAAAAAAAACTGCAGCTTTTTTTTATTCTTCTAGTGCAGATTTTCTGCACTATATAAATAGTTTTTTGATCCATTTTTTCTCATTTTTTATCTTGCCTCTTGAGAGTCAAACCCTAAATAGTTTGGGAGCTTAAAAGTGAAGTTTGTGGGAGCTTGAAAAGCTAAATTAACAAATATTTCTTGATTTTATTACGGATTTAAGGTAAGAATTCACCCTTTTCTTAGTAATTTCTTCATTAATTTCTCAAAATCCAAAAAATCTTAGGGCGTAATTTTAAACCCAAATTTCACTCATTTTCACTTGAAAAGTACTTTTATCTTATAATTACTAATTTTTCATCAATTTAACCTTCAAAACAACTTCGATTCTTGATTTTAACCCGGATTTCAAATATTTACCCGATAAAGCTCAAAAATGGTTTTTCTTTGATTTGAACCTCATTTTTGACTCGATTTAACTTGGGTTTTAAGCTGTAGGTTCCTAAAAATATGGGGAACATGTTTTTGAAGTACAGTTCCAATTTTTCCCTTCTTTTTCGAAAACCCATTTTGGGGGTTCGTTTTGACCCCGAATCAAAAGTAGTCAATATGGGTGTCATTGATTTTGTTTTGATACGTAGATTTCATATTTGATATTTTTTGTGAAGTTCGGAATTGTTCGTAAAAGGTAAGGTTGCAGGTTCAATGTAGCGGACCGATTTCGGCTTTCGAGATAGGTTACGGCTTAACTCTTCAGATTGGGCTGGGTAGTAAATAATGATAAAAAATGCATGTTAAGGGTGGAAACTAATCATGAAAAATGGCTATCTACGTGTTGTGCCCGTGTGGGGGCCCATATGTAATGTAATTGCCGAAATTGAAATATTACGTGATATGTTTGACCATGTGGGGTCCTATGTGATATTGATAGCCTTGAATACATGTGAATAATTGTATTGTTTAATGTGGTACCATTGGTCTATTGTGATTATATTCAAACTTTATTGGCACATGAGACGTGGAAATTCATGGATGAAACGAAAATAACGAGTGAATATTGGCTCATATGGTTGTGGAAATGTATCACTGTGGTTGGTTGTAGAAATATATCATGTGGTTGGTTGTGGAAATACTTATTGTGATTGGTTGTGAGCATTACACCTTCACATCATACTCATTCATAAAGCATTGATACCACCGTGGCAACATCTGAGAAACACTGGCAACACCTTTTTAAAAATATTGTAACACCTTATAAAACCCTTTCCGAGGGATATGCCGAAAAGAAGATATAAGATATGTGGATTATATATGGCTTGATGAACCCCCCATGGGTCCTACGTGTGGAAGCTTTAGCTCCGTAGGTGTATACGGGGATTGTACGGCGATCCCGGAGGTTGTGCGACAACCTCATGCATCATCATCATCATTGCACTTACTTTATTGTGTTTATGTTGTGTTGTATTGCCTTATTGACTTGTCATCTATATATTTGTCTTACCTTCCTTTACTTATATTTGATGATCTTTTATCTACATGTTCTCTCTTATTCTATTTATAT
>NW_025893611.1:0-2343 GCF_002878395.1 Capsicum annuum
GAGGCAAACTAATTACAAAATCCATATTCACTTCTTCCCATTTCCAAGTAGGAATGCCAAACTCTTTCATTACACCACCGGGCCTCTGGTACTCTACCTTAACTTGTTGACAAGTAGAAAACTTTGCCACAAATCCTTCTATGTCTTTCTTCATACCGTTCCACCAATATATTTCCCGCAAATTTCGGTACATCTTGGTAGCACCGGGATGAATAGAATAGCGTGCACCATGTGCTTTATTGACACCAAATTTTTGCCCTCCACAACTAAATTTAATCCTGAGTTTCTTCGATTCTTAATAAAATCAGAATATTTATTTCATTCAAATAAAAAAATTTTAAAAATATATTTGTACGTAATTTTGTCATCTTAAGTAGAAATTATATATTATCGTGTTCAAATATATGATATTATATGATTTGATTACTTAGATATTTACTCTATGAAATATCAGATTTCAATTAAGCATCATTTCGAAAAATAATAATTAAAATCTTGATCTAAATATAATTTATTCTCGAAAATAATTTATTTAGATAAATATGCATTTGATTTTATTAATTCAAGAAGCTCAGGATTAAACAAGGTGTTAATTCGTATTGAATTTCTATTTAATTTAGTCAATTTATTAAATTAAATCTTAATTGAAATTAATTTAACCATAATTGCAATGTAATTGATCAATTTAATTCGAATTAGGCTAAAATTTAAAAATGATTGTCTAAATTTTCATCCATTGGCTATTTGATAAATAGCCTAAATCGTTACATTATTAAATCCTAATTCTACCCAACAATATTCAGATCCCTCCAGCCTAGTTCCTTTTCATATTAACAGGCCCAAAATCCCTGACCTGGCGCACCATCAACAAATCCCCCTTTCTCCCTTAATCAGCAAGAACTAGTCCCCAACGCAAAAAAACAATAAAAAATAGAGTACAACTCCAGGAACTCGAACAACAACGACAAGCCTGATTCAGTGAATCCACCATTGAACCAACCCAAAATCAATCCTAAACCGTTCCTTTTCCCTCTTTCACGCGTCTCACGCAGCAGTAGGATAAGGAAAACACTCGAACCTTTTAGAAAACGGGCTAGGTGTCATCTCCAACGATTTAATCCCACAAATTTTGGGATAACTCGTATGATCTCATATAATATTTGGCTAATTTCCATAGGTTTTGGGGAAGAATTTGTTTTCCCTAAATCTCTTTGGTGCACCAATTTCAATATTGGTATAATCAATAGATGAAACCCTAAGCAGTGAGAGGATTTTCGAATTTCAAAATTTAAAAATATCCTTCTTTTAAATCCCCAAAAGACCCCTAATTCGAAGGATATAAAAAGACCTTTGGGTCACTATTCCGGGGGATTTTTGGTTTCTTCTCTCCTCTTTTTTCCCTTAGGAGTTGGAAATTTTAGAATCCTTAGTTTTTTCTTGTTTAGAGAAATTTTGGGTTCAAAAAAAGGGGGAAATACTTAGGTTGGAAAATTTTAGGTTACGGTTGAGGTTAACTTTCCCTTCTGAGGTGGAAAAATTAATGGAGAAAGCTAGGTTGGAACATTTTTCTGAGAAAAATTTATGATTCAGAAAAACTGAGATAGAGGGAAGAAAGAAAAAGAAAAGATTTCCGAAGAGAGATTAAATCTTTGAAGTTTTCCGGTGGTCGTGATCCCCATATCAGTTCGTCGTCTTGTTTTGCTGTAGAGGTCTTCAAGACCAAAGGTATCCATTTTAGTGAAAGGCAACATTTCTTTGTAGTGCTACGTTGTGATGAATTCCTATTGTGATTGTATGACATGTGGTTTTCATCATCTTTAGATCCCAATTTCGTGATTGCTCATCTACTCCCAGCATTACTGATTAATTTATGTCCTAATGTATCATGTTGTGGACTGTCTATGATTTGAAGTAGTTGAAGATCATATTTTGATTCTCACTTAACAATTTTCATCCTCTTATTGCGTTGATTCGTAGTTGTAGTTTTATAATCTTAAGTGCTGAGTGTAGCACGTTGGGAGGCTATGAAAGCCCAAAGTTTCATATGATAAACTATGAGCTTTCAAACTTTGTTGTTGTTTCTGCATTTAGGACACATTGATTTTTAGAGTTTCTAATTTCGTTATAATTCATCTGGGAGCATTTGCATTTGTTCATAAAATGTTTTTGATGAAAGTTTTCTTTGAATTCGACTTTCGTGAATGTCGTATTATTTAAATGATGAGCTTCTAGCCTAAGGATTGTTGCTAATATCCTGTTCTAAAAAAAAAGAAGGGTTACTGAGTCACTTTATTCTTGTAAACGATTGAGTAAAAGTGTTGTGTTTCTTTTCTGTTAAAAAGG
>NW_025893612.1:0-4683 GCF_002878395.1 Capsicum annuum
AGAATAGATAGAATAATTCAGCTTATAGATAAATATAATCTTGTAATCGTGAATACTAGAATCATAACACAACCCACAATCGTTTGGAACTTTGCGTTTGTCATGTATAAGAGAAAGCAGAAAGAAAGCAGCTCAGATGATCACTCCTCCACCTTGCTACAACTAATGGTTGTAGATGGTCAAACATTTTACTTCCTTCAATTACTCAAAATCAATATTATATGTATCTTTAATAAAAGAGCGTACATAATTAGATATAAATATTTACATGATACACTTATAGTTACGACAATATCATGATGCATAGTAAAAGTGTTAACCTCAATTTCTTTGTGATTAATTAATTGGGTTATTGAGAGAATAATTTCCTCTTAAATAATAAATGTAAATAAGTCATCCAACTTTGGAAAAATAATAAATCGTATGTTATGTTAAAATGGTAGAAGTTATTCTTGTTTTTCTGAAGCTTAGAATTTGAATTGAAATTTTCATCTGTTTTCAACATAATTTAATTGATGGAAAATAAACTTCAGCCACAGATAAAAATACGAAGAAACAACAACTTTTATTGATAAACGATATGAATACAAATCTGTTCCTCCCATTCTTCTATCTTGATTTTCTCCTTAATTCGAGGGTCGTCATTAGCTTATTTCTCGAATGTAGGAAGATTTGGATATGAATTTCTCCGTAATTCAAGGGCCATTAGTGGCTTATTTCTCGAACATAGGAACATTTGGATTTGATCTCCATGAAAGGAGAATTTGTTTTCTTGATGTATTTGATTATCAAGGAGAGAGGAATGTAGGAAGATTTGGATATGAATTTTCTGTAATTCGAGGACCGTTAGTGGCGTATTTCTCAAACGTAAGAACATTTGGATTTGAATATGAATTTCTCCGTAATTCGAGGGCCTCTAGTGGTGTATTTCTTGAACGTAGTAAATATTTGGATTTGGTATCCATCAAAGGAGACTTTGTCTCCCGAAATCGTAGGTTTAAGCACACCAATTTGGCGCTAAAATGCCCCGTTCGAACCGTTCGCCCGTTTGTCCACCCAAATGGCCACGAAAAATTAAACAGACCACACTGGGACGATCCCCAACCTCCTTGGCATGGCCCGGTTGATTTTTGGCCAGCAACACGCCCGAAACTCGAGCCCACCCTGAAACCGTGGGCTATAGCACACCAATTTATCCCAACAATGCCCTATTCATGCCGTTTCACCCTTTTGTCCATCCAAATAGCCACAAAAAATTAGACGGACCATACTGGGAGGATCCCCAACCTCCCTGGCATGCCCCGGTCGATTTTTGACCCACAGCACTCCCGGACCCCCGGTCCACCCCCAAAACCATGGGCTATAGCACACCAATTTGGCCCGAAAATGCCCCATTTTCGCTGTTTCGCCTGTTTGTCAACCCAATTTGGCCCCAAAATACCCCGTTCGAGCCGTTTGCTGTTTGTCCACCTAAATGACCACAAAAAATTAAACGAACCATCCTGGGATGATCCCCAACCTCCCTGGCACGCCCCGGTTGATTTTCGGCCCGCAGCACGCCCGAACCCCAAGGCCACCCCCTAAATCGTGGGTTTTAGCACAGCAATTTGACCCTAAAATGCCCTATTCAAGCTGTTCGCCCGTTTGTCCACCCAAATGGCCACGAAAATTAAATGGACCACACTAGGATGATCCCCAACCTCCCTGACCCATCCCAATTGATTTTCGTCCCACAGTACACTCGAACCCCGATCCCACCCCCGAAACCGTGGGCTATAGCACATCAATTTATCACGAGAATGCCCTGTTCTCACAGTTTTATACGTTTGTCCACCTAAATGGACCACATTGGGATGATCCCTTCCTCCCTGGCATGCCTCAGTTGATTTTTAGCTTATAGAATGCTCGAACCCCGGGCCCACCCCCAAAAATCGTAGGCTATAGCACACCGATTTGGCCAAAAAATGCCCCGTTCGCACCGTTTCACCCGTTTGTCCAACCAAATGGCCACAAAAATTAAACGGACCATATTGGGACGATCCCCAACTTCCCTGGCATGCCCTGATTGATTTTTTACCCACAGCACACCCGGACCCTGGTCCCACCATCGAAACTATGTGCTATATCACACCGATTTGACCCGAAAATGCCCCGTTCATTCTATTTCACCCGTTTGTCCATCCAAATGGCCATAAAAAATTAAACGGATCATACTGGGACAATCCCCAACCTCCCTGGCATGCCCCGGTCAATTTTCAGCCCACAGCACGCCCGAACCCTGGGCCCATCCCCAAAATCGTTTGCTATAGCACACCAATTTGGTCTAAAAATGCCTCATTCATGCCTTTACGCTCGTTTGTCAACCCAAATGGCCATAAAAAATTTAAAAGATCATACTGGGATGATCCCTAACCTCCCTGGCATGCCCCGATTGATTTTTGGCCTACAGTACCCCCGGACCCAGGGCCCACCCATAAAACTATGGGTTATAGCACACCGATTTGGACCAAACATGCCCCGTTCATATTGTGTCACCCATTTGTCCACTTAAATGGCCACGACAAATTAAACTGACCATACAGGGATGATCCCCAACCTCCCTGGCATACCCCGATTAATTTTCAGCCTACAGTACGCCCAAACCCTGGGCCCACCCCCAAAACTGTGGGTTATAGCACACCGATTTGGACCAAAAATGCCCTATTCACATCGTGTCACCCATTTGTCCACCCAAATGGCCACAATAAAATAAAATGACCATACAGGGATGATCCCTAACCTCCCTGGGATACCTCGGTTAATTTTTTGCCAACAACACGCCTGGGCCTCGGATATACCCTTAAAATTATGGGCTATAGCACTCTGATTTGGCTCGAAAATATATCATTTACGTCGTTTCGCCCGTTTGTCCACCAAAATGGCCACGAAAAATTATGCGGACCATACTGTGTTACCCAACCTCCCTGGTATGCCCCGGTCAATTTTTGGCCTACAGCACGCTCGAACCCCGGGCCCACCCTCAAAACCGTGGTATATAGCACACCGATTTGTCTCGAAAATGCCCCGTTCACACCGTTTTGCCCGTTTGTCCACCCAAATCGCCACAAAAAATTAAACGGACCACATTAGGATGATTCCCAACCTCCCTAGCACGCCCCGATTAATTTTTGGCCCACAGCACACCCGGACCCCAGGCCCACCCCCGACATCATAGGCTCTAGCACAACTATTTGGAACAAAAATGCCCCGTTCATGCTGTTTTGCCCCTTTCTCCACCCAAATGGCCACGAAAAAATTAAACAAACCACACTGGGATGATACCCAACCTCCCTGGCATTCCCCGATCGATTTTTGACCCACAGGATGCCCGGACCCCGGGCCCACCCTCAAAGCCGCGGGCTATAGCACACTGATTTTGCCTAAAAATGCCCTATTTGTGTCGTTTCGACCATTTGTCCACACAAATGGCCATAAAAAATTTAACAGATCATACTGGGACGATCCCAACCTCCCTGGCACGCCCCGATTGATTTTTGGCCCACAGTATGCCTGGACCCAGGGCCCACCCTTAAAATCATGGGTTATAGAACACCGATTTGGCCAAAAAATGCCCGGTTGACACTGTGTTGCCTGTTTGTCCACCCAAATGGCAATAACAAATTTAAATGACCATACAGGGACGATCCCCAACCTCCCTGGCATACCCAGGTTGATTTTTAGCCCACAGCACTCCTGGACCCTGGGCATACCCCTAAAATTTTAGGCTATAGCACACTGATTTTGCTTGGAAATGTCTTATTTGCGTCGTTTCGCCCTTTTGTCCACCCAAATGGCTATAAAAAATTATGTGGACCATACTGGGATGATACCTAACCTCCCTGGCATGCCCCAATTAATTTTTGGCCCATAGCATGCCCGGACCCCTGGCCCACCCCCAAAATCGTAGGCCTTCGCACACCAATTTGGCCCAAAAATGCCCCGTTCGCGCTGATTTGCCAGTTTGACCACCCAAATGGCCAAAAAAATTAAACAGACCACTAGGATGATCCCCAACCTCCTAGGCATACCCCGATCGATTTTTGGCCTATAGCATGCTGGTACCCCGGTCCTACCCCCGAAACCTTATGCTATAGCACCTCGATTTGGCTCGAAAATGCCCCGTTTGCATCGTTTTGACCATTTGTCCACCCAAATGGCCCCAAAAAAAGTAAACGGTCCACACTAGGATGATCCCCAACCTCCCTGGCACGTCCTAATCAATTTTTAGCCCACAGAACGCCCGAACCCTGGGCCCACCCCTAAAATCGTAGGCTATAGCACACCAATTTGGCGCAAAATACTGCGTTCACGCTGTTTTATCCATTTGTCCACCCAAATGGCTAAGAAAAATTAAATGGATTAACTGGGATGATCCTCAACCTCTCTGACACACCCCGATTGAGTTTTGGCCCATAAAACGCCCAGAACCTGGGCCCACTCCCAAAACAGTGGGCTATAGCACCCCGATTTGGCCAGAAAATACCCCATTCACACCATTTCGCCTGTTTGTCAACCCAAATGACCACTAAAAATTAAATGGACCACAGTGGGATAATCCCCAACCTCCCTGGCACGCTCCGGTCGATTTTTAGCCTATAGGACGCCTAGTACCCAGGCCCACCACCAAAACTATGGGCTCTAGCA
>NW_025893613.1:0-2570 GCF_002878395.1 Capsicum annuum
TTCATAAATGGACCAATCCTTGTGGCCTCAATAGAAAAAGCACTAGCCATACTCCACCCTGTCTTATCAGTGACTATCTAAGCAATAACATGCCTAGAATGATGAAACTCCGCGGTTGTCACGTTACCGTATGGAACCTGAGGGGCAGTGGGAGGAATAAAAGGAACTCTTGCACAATAAGGAATAGGACCATGAGATCTAATATATACTCCAGACATAAGAGGTACCCCTTCAGAATTATTCCTAGATAAGGCAGAAAGACTCCTTTGTGTCCCAGGTCTAAGAGGCATGATCTGAAAGACAAATAACCAAGGATTAGAGAGGGTTCCACGACTGAGAATTTCAATAAAGTAAAACACTCCTAAATGTCTTATAACCCCTCTCTTATGAGTGTGGTGTATTACACACCCCTAAAAGAGACTCTACTAGACACGACTTTATGTACAATCCAGTTTACCATGAACCTAAAGCTCTGATACCAACTTGTCACAACCCAAACCGGGGCATAGACGTAATGGGCATCCCAAGTCCAACCAGGACTGGGGACCGCCCCCTTAACCCAACCCAACCACTTTTCACAGCCTCAAATTAGCTGAATTTTGAACATATAAAAAGATAGCGTCATTGTTCACATCAAGAATCTAGGATAGGATCATGACTGTGACCGACCCAACCGAGTCTAATCGTACCAAAACCAACCATCCATACCATACTAAACCAAAGAGGATATCAAAACATACTATGATAATCAATCCCAAAATGTAATAAGATAGAACAGTGAGAAATTATGTCTGATGATGCTAGCCTCCTAGCTTGTTCCAATGCCAAGGCCGACACCAATACTGATCCCACCCATACTAACCCCTAGAAATATCACAAAGCTTCTACCAAAAGAATACAAATATCTAGTTAGTTATGCCCCTAACCATGCCCAAAACCAATGTCCAAAATGAAAACAAAATGTATAAGAATGTCCATATCATGAAATACATCCTTTCGAAAAGATAGAAGCTCACTACTTCAATCCAAATGTCGATACTGAATTCGCGTGCTAGACATGAGGAGTAGAGTGTCCGGTTCCTACATAACATAGGTATACATCCACCAGCAGATGGGTTAGCGAGTGACCACTAGCATGTATCTCAGTATAAGGATAAAGTAATGCCATTTAAACAACCAAGTAAAACCATCCATTATGCATAAAACCATACATATATATATATAAGTGTCGAGAAAGGGAATATGTGTTTACTATGAATTTAAAACCTTAACCTGGGTTATGTAACCTTGTCGTTAAACTACACCCATGGGCCGTATCAGTTCAGCCCCTCTCCCTCCTCTCTGAAAGAGTTCCAATGAGTGTAGCCGCACGGCTAGGAAATATCCCATGGGATGACTAGTACAACCCACTAATATAAAATCTGACATTCGCACGTGGCTATCAAAGACCCCTTATATAGACAAATATGAGTTTCCATTTTTGGTTTCCCCAAAACCTCCACCTTACACAATTTAGTTACACATCCCATCATTAATGTCCAATTTAAAACCATGTCCAAACAAACCAATTTTAAGTGATTAACCAAGGCCATATTTAGTGGTATCGTCATACTAACAATACTTGCAAGATTTATCCATAGCTAAACTAATTTGTTTAAGGGGACTCTCAAGTGTCCTTATCCATTTACCATATTAATCTCTTGGGAGACTTCCAGGTACTCCACAAACAGAACCAATAAGCCTTTAACCTTTGTAAACCATTTACAAAATTTATAGTTTCATGCATAAGCCGAAAACAAGCAAAAGTTCCATTTAAAGAAGTCAATGCAATGAGCATATCTTTATAAGCATTTTATCAAGCACCTTGGGGGTATAGTATAACCAAAACCAATTCCAAAGACCATTAAACAACTACCATTCAATCAAATTACCCCAAAACATCATTGATGCATATAAAAACATAATTAAACCATAGGAAACCATAACCAAACCATTTACACCAAAACCCTCTAATTAATAGTTGAAAACCATAAACCATGCAATATTGAAACCATAAAAACAATCATAAAATTCATGCCTTTTTAGAAATAAGAAGTTGGGAAGAGAAACATGCCTTAAAACGAGAAATTTGATGGAAGAAAAACACCAAAGCAAGCCTCGAGTTGAAACCCTAGATCTCTTTCCCCAAAAGCCTTGAGAGAATTATTGAATATTTATAAATTGTTTTCTATGTGTTAATGAATATAATAAGTGGGAAAATAACCCCCCAAGTGTGTTAGAAGTTGTGGGTCATAATTAGTTTAAGTAGTGAAATGTCCAAAAGATCCCTACTTAAGTCCCTTAAAACCCTATCACAGGGAAACGACTGACCCTCTTATGAGTCATACCCTTCCTTACGATTGGTTCCCACCAATCGTACCCAGGCCTCAACCTTGGATCAGACATTGTCCAGTATACGACTTATCCAACCAAGTCGTAATCTCAACATGCGATCCGAATCCCTGGCAGAATGAATTACCAGGAGGATTAAACACTGTCCACCATATGAGTCCCTGATACGACTCGTATCT
>NW_025893614.1:0-853 GCF_002878395.1 Capsicum annuum
TGAAAACCAGCTCAATAACAACAACAACATACCCAGTGGGGTCTGGGAAGCTCGACAGTGTATGCAGACCTTACCTCTACTTCGAAGGTGATGTAGAGAGGCTGGTGAAATAGATAGGATGTTTTCAAAAGCTGAAAATCAGCTCCATAATAACAACAACATACCCAGTGGGGTCTGGGGAGCTCTTGTCACGACCCGAACTAGGGCCTGGCCGTGACGAACATCCCGAACCATAAAGGCCCAGAACGCCCTTCTCTGGTAATTAAAGAACATGCGGAAGCATAATCTGCTATGGAAACATGGTCAATTCTGAATTCAACCTAAGTATGGAAACTGTAAATCAACTACATCTAAATAACATCTGACTCAGTCTGCGAAATCTCTACTACATGAAAATCTAACAACTGTCTGAAACTGGGACAAGGCCCCCAGTAGACCAAAACTGAAATAAGTGACATAATCTAAAAAGACAGGCCTTCTGAAATAGAGAAGGCTTACCACTGCCCAATTTGATCAGTTGTCTGAATTATCTACTACTTATCTGGACTCCTAGACTGAGTCCTAGAACCTGAGAGGTAGGGGGAGGGGGGCCAATACAAATGTACTGGTACGCAGAGCATATCCAAATTAATCATTTATTATTTAACATATATGAGAGCAATTTAAAACAGTTCATAAGTATATCATATAGTAAGAATTCACATGGGCATTTTAAAGACTCTGTAAAGATCATCTCAACTCTGAGAAATCTGTGTTACTTCTGCGCTAGGTGGTATAAACTACAACTCTAAAAAATTTCATGGGCTATATGAAAACTGCCATTAACTCGGCAGCGAAGCCCCCAACCCAAGTA
>NW_025893614.1:953-32043 GCF_002878395.1 Capsicum annuum
AGTTCATAAGTATATCATATAGTAAGAATTCACATGGGCATTTTAAAGACTCTGTAAAGATCATCTCAACTCTGAGAAATCTGTGTTACTTCTGCGCTAGGTGGTATAAACTACAACTCTAAAAAATTTCATGGGCTATATGAAAACTGCCATTAACTCGGCAGCGAAGCCCCCAACCCAAGTGCGCTGCAAGGGTCAGAGTCTCTGAATCTACGATGCCACAGGGCCTTCGCCAGCGTACAATAATAATCTACCCATCTCGGCAAATACAGTTTCAGGCTAAGAGTTGCTTGAACTCACGCCTTCTTCGAGTAACCACCTAGCATTCTTTAAGCCCTTTTTTAAAAACTCTATCAAAACATACGGTCTCTAAAAACATACTCTGAAAACATGCTCTGAAAACATAGTCTGTTATGGCATAAATACATATGGTATCATCATACCATTGACTTGCAAGTCACATCTCTGAGCCATTATTAGTCTATTGTAAATCTCTATTTTCAAAACACAAGTTTTGGGACCACCATTTCAATAATTCAATTCAAAGAAACTCTTTCTCAAATCTCATGTAAACACATGCAAGGAACTCATCTTTGTCAAGCATTTCAGTAGTACAGTACAAGGTGGTCATGTCAAAGTTCTCAATTCACATGCAATTCTTTCTCTTAAACACAAGAACATATTTATATCAAGAAACACCCTCTCAACAATTTCAAATCATACTCAAATGCTATAATATTGCAATAACATCTTTCAAATCATAAAAACATAATCTTTAATTCAATACATGAGAGGGAGTTCATAATTTATGCTCTCAACAATCTTAAATCTCAAATTCCATACATATACGTATACATGTAAATCAATTTAGGGAATATGACCACAAGGTCAAAACAATAGTAACATTAACACATTCGGAGTACGTAATTAAGAACATATATTCCAAAACCCCTTTGAAATTCATGCATAAAAATCTAAAAATCATGCTCTAATGGTTTTAAGCCCATGCAGTTTTTAGGATAAACCCCACGTACCTCTATCTAGAAATTTAAAGGATGCTTGTTGATGCCCACGGCTTGGGGATTCCAAATCTTCAATTTATTTTGAAAACCCATGGTTGAATCTTGATTTATTTGAATTACTAAAATGGAACCCTAGAGAGTGTTCTTGAATATTTTTGGTAAATGTATGAGTAATATGCTCGGTTGGAGTTGAAATCTCGTGTTTGGACTGATAAGGGTGTGGGTAAATACCCAATATACCCTTAATAGACCGGTATTAAAATATAACTGGAAGCCCGATATCCTGGGCCACCGCGATGCGCCACTATCACGGTGGCTGACTGGAAATTGATGAATGGGAATTTGGCCCACTCTGCGACTCTCCACCATCGTGGATTCCCACTTGAAATTGACCATCGTCATTTACACCCTCTCTGCAATGCGCCAAGGATAGGAATGACGGTGTTTTATGTATAGGACTTAAATTAACCTTAACTCCTTCACCGAGTATCCATTTTGGACGCATCTTATGTCGACGGAAAACTTATTCAATCATCTTCGAAATGAAAACTTGAAATCCTAGGGATTTCACAGGCAAATAGGTATAAATCATTCTAGAAGCCAATGCTTAAATTTTAAGTACAAGATTTTGCTAAGAAAAACTTTGGGGCGTTACAATATCCCCTCGGGAACATTTTTCCCCGAATGTTGACGCGGGATATAGACAAGTATAATTTCAAGCATACTAAGGCATAGAAAGAATAAGGCAAGGATTGTACCTTCCATTTCGTCATCCATTGGATTAAAAAGCTTTGGGTATCTAGCTCTTATGTCAACTTCTAATTCCCAAGTCGCTTCTTCAATTTTTTGGTTTCTCCACAACACTTTAATTGAGGCTATCTCTTTGATCCTCAATCTTATAACTTAGCGATCCAAAATCTCTACAGGCTCTTCTTCATCGGATAAGGAGTCTGTCACTTTGATTTCTTCGATAGGAAATACTAAAGAATGGTCTCCAATACACTTCTTCAACATAGATATATCAAATACCAGATGAACCGAACGTAAACTAGCTGGCAATTCTAACTCATATAAAACGCCACCTACCCTTCTCACAATCTGATATGGTCCTATATAGAGAGGACTTAGCTTACCTTTCTTCCTGAATCACATGACTCCCTTCATGGGAGAAACCTTGAGAAACACCCAATCTCTAACCTTAAACTCTAGATTTCTTCTCCTAACATCGGCGTAGGACTTCTGATGACTCTGAGCTGTCTTAAGTCATTCTCTGATGACTTTCACATCCTCTATTGCCTGATGAACAAGATCATGCCCAAATATCTGTGTCTCACCTACTCCATACCATCCTATTGTGGACCTACATCTTTTCCTATAGAATGCCTCAAAAGGTGCCATCTTAATATTGGAATGGAAACTATTATTATATGCGAACTCTATCAATGGCAAGTGCTCTACCCAACTACCTTTAAAATCAATCACGCAGGCCCTCAACATATCCTCAAGGGTCTAGATGGTGCGCTCAGCTTGCTCATTTGTCTGAGGGTGGAAAGTCATGCTCAAATTCACTTGGGTACCTAAACCATTTTGAAACGATCTCCAAAACTGTGAAGAAAACTGTGTACCTCTATCAGATATGATGGACACAAGTTTCCCATGCAAACAAACTATTTCTACAAGGAACAGCTTGGCATAATCCTCTCCCAAATAATTTATCCTGACAGGTAGAAAGTGAGATGACTTGGTCAACCTATCTACAATCACCCAAATGGAATCATACTGGTTTCGGGACCTCGGAAGTCTGTAATGAAGTTCATATTAATCATCTCCCACTTCCACAAAGGCACAACTATCTCTTGAGAAGAACCACCTGGCCTCAAATATTCTACTTTAACTTGTTGACAACTCAAACACTTGGCAACAGAGTTAGCCACATCACACTTCATATTATTCCACCAATAAATGGTTTTCAAATCCTGATATATCTTAGTAGAGCCAGGGTGAACAACATACCTCGATGTGTGAGATTCATTAAGGATTCTCTTCCTCAGACAATCTATATCTGGCACACACAACCTACCCTGGTATCTCAAAACACCATCACCACCAATTTTAAAATACAATACCTTTTATTGACCTACATCTTTCTTGATCTGCATCAAGATGGGATCTTCAACCTATTTCTCTTTGACTTCTGCACAAAGAGAAGATTTAGCTATCTCATGAACAACCACTTCTCCATCCTCAGAATCCAAAAATTGCATTCCTAGATTTGCAAGTTGGTGAATATCCTTCGCCATCTCCCTTTTTTATTTCCTCACATGAGAAAGACTGCCCATAGATAACCTGCTGAGGGCATCGGCTACCACATTTGCCTTGCCTAAATGATAGTGCAGGCTCATGTCATAGTCCTTTAAAAGTTCCAACCACCGCCTCTACCTGAGATTTAATTCTTTCTGCGAGAAAGCATACTGTAAACTCTTGTGGTCAGTAAATATATCAACGTGTACTCCATACAAATAGTGCCACCAGATCTTAAGTGCAAAAACTACAGCCACTAACTCCAAGTCATGAGTAGGGTAGTTCCACTCATGCACCTGAAACTGCCTAGATGCATAAGCCATTACCTTACCGTGCTACATAAGAACACACCCAAGTCCCACTCGGGACGCATCACAGTATACAACAAAACCTTATGTACCCTCCAAAGAAGTCAGAATATGAGCAGTAGTCAACTTGTCTTTTAACTTCTCAAAACAATTCTCACAAGAGTCAGACCACAAAAACTTTACCTTTTTCTGAGTCAACTTAGTAAGTGGTGCAGCTATGGAAGAAAAACTCTCGACAAATCTTCTGTAATAACCCACCAAGCCCAAGAAGCTCTAAATGTCGGTTGAAGTCGTGGGTCTGGGCCATTTTCTCACTGCCTCAATCTTTTGGGGATCAACCTTAATCCCCTCACTAGACACAATATTCCCCAAGAACGCAATAACATTCAACCAGAATTGACACTTGGAAAATTTTGCATACAACGTATGATCTTTAAGGGTCTGAAGGATGATTTGGATGTGATTGGCATGGTCCTCCTTGCTCTTAGAATATACCAAAATTTCATCAACCAATACAATGACAAACAGATCTAGAAACTGACGGAAAACCCTATTCATTAGATCTATGAAAGCTATAGGGGCATTAGTCAACCCGAAGGACATGTCTAAGAATTCATAATAGTTGTATCTGGTTCGAAAAGATGTTTTGGGAATATCTGACTCTGTAACTTTCAATTGGTGATATCACGACCAACGTTCTCTCTTTGAAAAACATTTAGCACCCTGAAGTTGATAAAAAAGATCATCAATCCTAGGAAAGGGATATTTATTTTTAATT
The DNA here is from genome assembly GCF_002878395.1 of Capsicum annuum. Classification (NCBI taxonomy): domain Eukaryota; kingdom Viridiplantae; phylum Streptophyta; class Magnoliopsida; order Solanales; family Solanaceae; genus Capsicum; species Capsicum annuum. The sequence continues at coordinate 5,363 of NW_025893614.1, forward strand.
GTGACCTTATTTAACTGGTGATAATCTATGCACATACGAAGGGAACCGTCTTTGTTTCACCAGAAAAGTACAGGTGCACCCCAGGGAGACACATTGGGGCAAATAAAACCTTTATCTAGAAGCACGAACTAAATCACAATGAAGAGAAATATTCTTAAATGACTAGTAACCTCCTTCTTATAAGTGTGGCTCTCTAAACACCCATAAATAAGACTCTACCCAACGCAATTTTGCAGAAACCATGGGACCATGAACCATGCTCTGATACTAAGTTTGTCATGAACCAAACTTGGGCCTGGCCGTGATGGACATCCCGAACCATGAAGGACCAGAATGCCCTTCTCTATCTGGTAATCATGCACAACATTCATATAATAAAACAAGATGTGGAAACATAATCTTCTGCGGAAACATGGTTAATTCTGAATTCAACATAAGTATGGAAATTGTAAATCAACTACATCTAAATAACATCTGACTCAGTCTGCAAAATCTCTACTACATGAAAATTTGACAACTGTTTAAAACTGGGACAACGCCCTCAGTAAACCAAAACTGAAATAAGTGACATAATCTAAAAAGACAGGCCTTCTGGAATAAAGAAGGCTTACCACTGCACAAAGTCTTGAAATCTGAAAGGTAGGGGGAGGGGGGTCAATACAGATGTACTGGCACGCAGAGCATATCCAAAATAACCATTTATTATTCAACATATATGAGAGTAATTTAAAACAGTTCATAAGTATATCATATAATAAGAATTCACATGGGAATTTTAAAGACTCTGTAATAATGATCTCAACTCTGAGAAATCTGTGTTACTTCTGCATTAGGTGGTATACCCTACAATTCTGAACAATTCCATGGGCTATATGGAAACTGCCATTAACTCGGTAGTGAATCCCCCAACCCAAGTATGCTGTAAGGGTCGGAGTCTCTGAATCTACTACGCCACACGCTCGTTGCCAGCATACTATAATAATCTACCCGTATTGGTAAATACAGTTTAAGGCAAAGAGTTTCTTGAACTCATGCCTTCTTCGGGTAACAACCTAACCCTCCTTAAGCCCCTTTTTAAAACTTTATCATAACATACAATCTCTGAAAACATACTCTGAAACCATGCTCTAAAAACATAGTCTGTTATGGCATAAATACATATGGTATCATCATACCATTGACTTGCAAGTCACATCTCTGAGCCATTATTAGTCTATCGTAAATCTCTATTTTACAAACACAAGTATTTGGACCACAATTTCAATAATTCAATTCAAAGAAAATCTTTCTTAAACCTCATGTAAACACTTGCAAGGAACTCATCTTTGTCAAGCATTTCAGTAGTACGGTACAAGGTGGTCATGTCAAAGTTCTCAATTCACATGCAATTCTTTCTCTTAAACACAAGAACATATTTATATCAAGAAACAACCTCTCAACAATTTCAAATCATGCTCAACTGCTATAATATTGCAAAAACATCTTTCAAATCACAAAACCATAATCTTTAATTCAATACATGAGAGAGTTCATAATTTATGCTCTCAACGATTTTAAATCTCAAATTCCATACATATACGTATACATGTAAATAAATTTAGGGGATAGGACCACAAGGTCAAAACAATAGTAATATTAAAACATTCGGAGTATGTAATTTAGAATATAGATTCCAAAACCCCTTTGAAATTCATGCATAAAAATCTAAAAAACATGCTCTAATAGTTTTAAGCCCTTGTAGTTTTTATGATAAACCCCACGTTCCTCTATCTAGGAATTTAAAGGATGCTTCTTGATGCCCACTGCTTGGGGATTCCAAATCTTCAATTTATTTTGAAAACCCATGGTTGAATCTTGATTTATTTATATTATTAATATGGAATCCTAGAGAGTGTTCTTGAATATTTTTGCTGAATGTATGAGTAATATGCTCAATTGGGGTTGAAATATTGTGTTTGGATTGATAAGGGTATGGGAAAATACCCAATATACCCTTAATGAGACCGGTATTAAAATATAACTGGGAACTCGATTTCCTGGGCCACCGCGACGCACCACTATCGCGGTGGCTCACTGGAAATTGATGAATGGGAATTTGACCCACTCCGCAATGCGCCACCATCATAGAGTCCCACTGAAAATTGACCATTGTCATTTATACCCTCTCCACGATGCCTTAAGGATAGGAATGACGGTGTTTTACGATTAGAACTTAAATTAACCATAATTCCTTCACCAAGTGTCTGTTTTGGACGCATCTTATGTCGACGGAAAACTTATTCAATCATCTACGAAATGAAAAGTTGAAATCTATAGGATTCCATAGGAAAATAAGTATAAATCATTCTAGAATCCAATGCTTGATATTTTAAGGACAAAATTTAGCTAAGAAAACCTTCGGGGCGCTACAGGTCTACAATTTATGCAAACTTTACCTCTTACCTCAAAGGTGAGGTAGAGAGGCTGTTTTTGATAACTGAAAATTAGCTTAATAACAACAACAACAATTCCACATACCCAATATGGTTTGGGAGATCTACAATGTATGCAAACCTTACCTCTTACCTCAAAGGTGAGGTTGAGAGACTATTTCCGATAGCTGAAAATTAACTCAATGACGACAACAACAACAAAAACAACATACCTAGCGGGGTATGGGGAGCTATACAATGTACGCAAACCTTTCCTCTTACCTCAAAGGTGAGGTAGAGACGTTGTTTCTGATAGCTGAAAATCAGCTCAAGAACAACAACAACATCATACCTAGTGGGGTCTGGGGAGCTTTACAACGTACACAGACTTTAGCTCTACCTCGAAGGTGAGATAGACAGATTGTTTTCGATAGCTGGAAATCAGCTCAATAACAACAAAAACAACATACCCAGTGTGGTTTGGGGATCTCTACAATGTAAGCATACCTTACCTCTACCTCAAAGGTGTGGTAGGGAGGCTATTTTTGATGGCTGAAAACCAGCTTATCAAGCCAAAAATAATATAAAAATCCATAAAATAAAAAGTAAAGTCACAAACTTTAAAATGTACCTAACAAAATAGATATGAATGCCAATGCTATGATGCGTTGCCGAACAACCAATGCCCAAAAAGATCCCATATGTTACCGACGCCCACGTAGGATTCTTCGCATTGAAATCAAAGCACATCTCACAAAAAATAAAAAAATTCAAGTCAAATGCAAATGCAAAAATAAACAAAATTCAAGTTAAATGTTTACAAAATTTCAAAAAAAAATTCAAGTTAAATGCAAACAAAAAATAAACAAAATTCAAGTTAAATGATCGATTCTTTGAGTTTCTTCGAGAGTTATCCGTGGGGAAAGATACATTTCAACTAACCATAGACTATCTGAAGAAGAAAAGTGACCTGAAGAAGTTGGGGGAAGTATTTGATGAGAAGTAGAGGGCATCCTATGCTCTATTTGAATTTCCCTAGGCATTCACGGTATCTACCATCAACCCTTTTGTAAGATTATCGTAGATTTATGTTTCATTTATAGTCTGTCACACAATCTGAGTTATTTCTTCACTACTGTATTGCTTGCAGATTTTGATCTATAAGGCCTTTCCTCTTTTTGGAAAATTTGCTAGAAAATCAATGGATGAGCCATTTTTCATTTCCTGCATCCACAGATGGTACACTAAAAAAAGTGAAAAGATAATTGAAGGCAACCCATTCAAGTATAATGGAAAATTTGTCGAGATATAAACTTATTTTTTTATTATGTTATAATACTACTATTATATTGAATGTTATGTAACTGTTAATTATTTTTTTGTAGAACGTGCACTCATACATAATCCCTACTTTTCATGAGACGATGATGGATTACATGGTTACGTTTAAGTCATATACAGATGAGGTAAAGAATAACATCCTCAATGTCTTGAAGAAAGAGTTAGAAGGGGTGATTGTCCTTACTTCAAATGAGGCCAGTGATGTTGACGGAGATTGGGGTAGTAACTCCGTTGGAGTATGCATTGGTGATGATTATTCTCCGAGTACCTCCAAATATGTAGTGGGCACCTCATCCCCTGAGGATATTCATAAGTGTGTTTCTATTCTAGAGGAAGAAGTGTTGGATATTGCTGCCTATATCAAAGAGGAAAGACTAAAGAAAAGGGAAAAGGGTGAGTGATAATATGAGCGAGGTAACTTCATTTAATAATTGATGTAGTTAATGAATTTTAAGTCTTAAATATTAGTAACACTTTGTAATATGATGACACAGTGTATGTGGACCTTCAAGAATTGGGGAAGAATGAAGAAGGAGAAAAAAGAAGCAAAATGGATATGTTGTCCACTATTGTAGTAGAAGAGAAAAAAGAAGAAGAAAAAAAGGATAAAGAAAAAGAAATGAAAAACGATAAGAGCCAAGAAGAAACTGGAAAAGAAGAAGAAGAATAAGAATAAGAAGAAGAAGAAGAAGAAGAAGCTGAAGCTGAAAAAAAAGCAACAGCAGATCAAGAAGAAGGCATGGAAAAAGAAAAAGCTAATGAAGAAGAAGAAATTGACAAAGAAGAAGCTGAGAAAGAAGTAGAAGGTAAAGAAAAAGAAGAAGTTGAGGAAGAAAATGGAGTTGCAGAAGAAACAGCTACTGTAGGTGAAGAAAAACAAGAAGCTGAGAAAGAAAAGAAAGTTGAAGAAGCACCAGCTGCTGCTGATGCTGAAAAAGAAGGAGAACAAGGTGAGAATGAAGCAACAGCTGCAAATGTTGAGAAAAAAGGAGATAAAGCTGAAGATGGAAAGAAAGAAGTAGCAGACAAAGAAGAAGGATAACAAAAAGAAGAAAAAGAAGAAGCACACCAAAAAGATGTGGTCATGGATATCGTTGATGAAATTAACAGTAACATTTATGTTGACAATATTCCACATACTCTTTTGATTTGGGGGTGGTTATTGGAGGAGGACGTGGAATGTGTAGTCATCAAATATAATATATATCATCAAAACATACTTTTGCTTTGACAAACATTACTTTTAAGATATTGTACATTCAATCACTACCCATCCACACACTCCTTAATTCACCCCCTAATTTGTACAAAGCTCTAATATGATTATGTGACTAGTTTACACTCCTTAACATGTGTAGAAACCCACACTAAATTTATTTTTAATTTATTTATTCATTTATTTTTAAACAACGTCTAAGTTATGGTCTATAGCAGTGTACATAGATCACTGTGGTCTACACATAATCAGGAGATCAATCAATGAACTCCTAAAGGTGTAAGTCTATGGTAGACCAGACTAATCGATGGACACTTAAAGCAAAAGTATATTATTTACATGAATTTGACATGGGTCAACATCGATGACAGTCTATTAAGTGTCACCAACAGTTTAAGATTATCTATTTAAATCATTTTAAATTTAATTATTTTCTTCCAAGAGCCTCAAAACATGTGATTATCTGTTTAAATTATTCTTAATTTAATTATTTTCTTTCATCAGTCCCAAAACATATGATTATCTATTTAAATCTTTTTTAATTTAATTATTTTCTTCCACTAGCACAAAACATCTGATTATCTGTTTAATTTTTTTTTTAAATTTAATTATTTTCTTCTACCAGCCCCAAAACATGTGATTATATGTTTAAATTATTTTTAATTTAATTATTTTACTCCACCAATCCCAAAACATGTTAATATTTGTTTTAATTTAATTGATGGCCCATCAATTCACATGGTCTATGGTCGACTACTATGTTTGATCGAGGACGAACAGAGTATAAGATGGATGATAGACTATATATCACTTTTTACTCTTCCTGAAATTTATCAAGTCAATCTACAGTAGTGTTCATTGAACAAGACATACATATTTAAAAAGTTGTCTGTGCAGAAGAATAACCGCCACTAAAAATAAACAATCACAAAAAACAGGAAAAACATAATGTACAAACCGAAATACTTATATTGAACTTGTTCATTGCATTACATAGATTTACAGAAAAAAAGGAAAAATAGAGGAAACTTTCTTCCAACAAAATCCTACTAAGAAAGCTTCTATGATTTGTTGGTCACGATACACGTGGTTCTTTTGTGCATGGATTTCTTTAATATTGAACACCTATCCCTCCTTTTGGACTTGAATGTCTCACCGACGCCATTAATGCATTTGAATTTCTTCCTTCCGAATTTGGGATCGTAGGGGTTGGAGAAATGTTAGTGTCTAGCAATTTCTGTGGCATAGTCCATTTGTCCTCTAGAGGGACAACGTTGATAGCTTTCGAGTATGCGAGGAGGTAAGATTTAGCTTTATAAATTGACGAAGATTACTCGTAGATGGAGTTACCATAACCTACGCCATCGCATGTTCGTATGGTATTTTTACTAAGTTAAATTTCTGACAAGAACAAATCCTCTCCAAGAGATTGACCTTAGAAGTAACACCATTGCCGAACACTGTGTACTGATCGAGACCCCTGTTTGGATTAGTCACATAAAAGAATCACTCCCACTCTTATTATCCTTTAGGATCTTTTCCGCACAAGGCACAAATTTATTCTTTTTACCATCGACAAAGCCATGCCCCTCCCTACATTTTTCACCAAATTTTCAAGCAATTAAATTGAATATGTACGACACGAGATACTCTCGTTAATCCATCAAAATTGAGTTGAGCAACTCGGAGATGTTTGTGGTCATCACATCGTACCTATTGCCCCGAAAGTGTGCTCTACTCTATTTTTCAAATCCAAGAACATTTTCAAGGACATGTGCTGCACTGATGCAATTATTCTTCAAATTTAAAAATTCTCACTAGACTCTTCAAAGGAATAAGCCTTTTCTGCGACGTAGAATAGATAAAGATGTTCTCCACAGTGTTGATTTGCACGAAGATTTTCAGTGGAACCTGATACAAAGTCCGTGATGTGCACGACTGTGTACACAGGGATAAGGCATTGGTGATGCTAATGTGCCTATTGGAGATGCCATATATCTGGTTTATCTTCTACTATAGACTTCAAATTATCAAAAAAGAAGGTCCAAGAAGCATCGTTCTCTTTTTCCATGATATAAAAGGAAATTGAAAAGATATGATTTTTGGTGTCCTGTGCAGTGTCACTAAGAAAAACACCCCATTCTTGCCATACAAATGTGTGCCATCGACAGTAATTACCTTTGTCATGTAGGTATATTCCCATATGCAAGCTTCGAATGCTTAAAATTAGTAAACGGACAATCCATCCATCCACTTTACTATGATAGAGTTAGAAGATGTAGGATTCAATAACTCCACTATGTGGGGAAAAGTTAACAAGCAAGCATATCTGTGCTTCAGTGTCTCTCAAATGATGTTCTTCACAATTACGCTTTATTTCCAACACATCCAATAACTTGCATGGCGATGCATCTCCTTAAACGCAACCTTTAAATTTCTCTTATGCCTAGACCCTATCATCCCAAAAATGATTTACGCATATTGATGCAATTAATTTGGATGCGATTCTCTTATGCTTGAGGGTGACGTGTTCTACACCACACATGTGCAACCTGACATACTTGTATATGTAAAATCTATCTGAGGTTTCGTACTTCCTTGCCCGCAACAACCAGCCACAACCAGGAGATACACATTTTTTCTTCAACAATTTGGTAAAGCTCTTCTCCGTACGATAATCAAAAGACTGTCTTATCGATGCTCCTTCTAGTAGCATTTTTAGCTCTTTCTTATTGGCAAATATTTGATCATAATAGAAATGAGTTCCGTCGATGAAGGAATGTCCTGGTTGGGATCGCTTTCCACAGTCTTCTTCCACATCTTGCGAGTCCAATGAAATGTATTCCATATGCGTAGAATCATCTTTCATATTAATTGGATGATCGCCATCATTCTCGTTATCATTCAAATCATCGTCGACTATCGGGCGCCAAGGTAGGAATGGTGATGAATTCATTGGTTTTTCGAAGGACGTCTCAACTACATTTATCCTTAAAATAGGCCTAAATCCATCTGCATTAACATCGTGAATCATTATTTATGATTGCAGGATTCACCTTTTCCCTCGAATGCATTAAATAACTAATCACCATGTCGCTCGACGCGCAATCCAGATCCCCGCTCTGCATTATGTTTGCCACTAATTCGTCGTATGAACTATTATGGTAAACAACAATGGGCAGTGTCACCTTGGTAAAAGATCTTCATTTTCAACATTTGGGAGTATCCACCCATGAAATCACCAGGAACTAGAACAAATTCTGCAATAGACATCCTAGAATTAAGCTTTGGTCGAGGGTAGATTATGCTGAGGGTCTATGTCGAGGTGTATGTACGGTCGATGACTAACGATGACTGGGCAGATATTTGTAGAAAAATTTAAAATTGTAAATATTGCTTCTAATCAACGATCGTTGGGTTTATGGAATAGAGAAATAAACTTGGAGTCGCCTGAGCTATTGTAATGTACTTTATATAGATTTTTTTGAGTAATGTGAGTGATATAAAGCTTTTTAGCAATGATGAAAAGTGTGTTTGAGAAGATAACAAATAAATGGGGTAACAATGGATGCAATGGACAAGCTTATGATGTTTGTGGACAGATTTGGAGTTGATAGATGAAAAATAACGCCGGAAAAGATGCCAAAATCGGAGCTTTTTGGAGGAAAAGAACCACCTTCTGTTTTTAGCTTTTGAATTATTTTTTTAATATTTTTAGAAACATAGATATTTTGTATTATATAATAGTGAATAACGGAGTGAGTTGAAGTGTATTATTAAAAACTTGTGGATGAATTTATTAAGTTGGAAATATTGGATTAAAGTGTAGTATTATAAAACTTGTAGGTGAATTTGTTGAGTTGAAAAAGTTTGGGATGATGTGGATTAAATAGGCTATATGGCAAATTATTAAAAACTTTTGTCTAAATTGCTAAATAGTTTTCAAAAGAGCCTTTTTGGCATACTTCCCCAACTAACTTCCCTACTTAGCAAATAATTACTATCCCTCCCCCCATCCCCCACCCCCACTCCAATGGAATCAAATGTCTAATATTTCTTTTCCTCCCTTTTCAAATTCCTCTAATTATTAAAATCCACTTCTCACTACATAACTTCCAACCAACTCTCCAAATTTCAAAATCCTTCAAATTTTTAGTAATAAAATACAAATATTAAGTTACTTTCCAAAACAAAAAACCTATTTCTTGATTTCATTTTCTATATAAACCCCTTCTTATATGCTATTTTTCTCATCATTACAAAGAATTCCCTTGTCTTAAAAAGCCTTAAAAAACTCATTCTTTACACCAAAAATCTTGATTATTTTTTCCCAAAGAAAATCTTGATTTCATAGAAAAACCAATCTTGATTTTATCCCAAAAAAAAGTATCTTGATTTTCAGCATTTTTTTGTTGCTTTTCTTTCAATGGACAACAAAAAAAACCCAACACAAACATGTTAAGTCAGTTGATTCCTTCAAGAATTTGATTGGTGCAGATCGAAGAACAACTGATCAAATTTCAAAAAATGATGTTTTTTTTTGGAAAAAGAAGATTCCAAAAATGCAAAATCTTCTGATTCTTATCCTTGTATTGATAGTTCTAGTTCTTCTGATGATTATTCTGATACAATGGACTTAGAATGGTTTGCTGATGATGGGCCAATTGATGCTAAGCCCATTGCATCAATTGAGCCCAAATATGATTTTGAGGTTAAGCCCATTGCTGAGTCCAAATATGATTTTGAGGTTAAGCCCACAAGGTCCCTTGATCCTAAATGTGATTTTAAGGTTAAGCCCATTAACTTAGTTGGGCCTAAATGTGATTTTGAAGCTGAGCCCATTGAGTTAGTTGGGCCCAAATGTGATTTTGAAGCAAAGCCAGTCAAGTCACTTGATCTCAAGTGTCATTTTGTAAGAGAAAATGAAGAAAATAAGCTTGTGTGGACATCTAATATGTTGAAAACTTACAAGGTATGGCCTTTTAACACTCTTATAATCAAGTAAAAAAATTATACCTTTAACCCTTTTAGCCTATACTTTTAGTTAATATACATAAATTATAGACTAGCTATGCATGAATTATAATATGATATATATCTACCAACTACATTTAGTTAATTGTTCTGGCATCTTAATTGACAGTGGTGTCTAGTCTAGCTTCATGCACCTCGACTAAATGTATGTATATTATGTATAACATTTTTGTTATATTTCTATCAGCCATATGTGTATATGTATCTATATATAAGTTAAGATTCTCAAATTTTTGTCATTTTTGTTGTTCTATCAGGGTGCTAGACTACTCAACTGAGGGAACACATGCTTTCTGAATGCGGTATTGCAATGTTTCATGCACACAGTGCCACTTTTTAACCTCCTTCTTCATAACGCTCATGTAGTGCCATGTGATCGTCTCAAAGATATCTATTGTTTTGTTCCATTTGGAGTTATTATTGATATTCTATTCATTTCCTTTCTTTGCATAGTCATTGCAGGTTTCTATTTAATCTGCATTTTCAAAGAGTTTATTGGCCTTTCATTGGTTTATGAGGCTTATGAGGGTCGTTCTATCTCACCGTGGAGACTTGTTGAGAATTTGAGTTGTATCCTTACTTGTGTCATTTATTTATTTCCTTCTGAAGTTTACTTTTAACTTTACATGTTGCTACTGCAAGCATCGAAACAACATTCTCATCAATGATGACTGATGAATGGTTGTGTAGTTTGTGGTCCTTAACATTATGAAAATATTAGATTTTACGTCTGGTTTCCATAAGTATGAGCAAGAAGATGCTCATGAATTCTTGCTATGCTTTCTCAATAGGCTTGAAAGCCGATGCAGTGACATTGTCCAACAAGTTTTTTGCATCCATCTTTTTAGCAAGGTAAGCATACAAGAATACTATCTTATTATCCATATGTATCTTCTATAGATGAAGTTTGTAATCTTAATCTGTCTTTCTCAAATTGGAGCTTCGCCGTTGCAACTGTGGCCGCTACTCCAACACTTACGAGTCTCTCATAGACGTGAGTCTGGAGATCAAGGATGTCGATATCTTACATTCAGCGTTGGAGTCATTCACAAGAGTTGAGAAACTTGATGATCCAGAGATCAAGTTTTCTTGTGAAAGATGTAAGGTGAAAGTCTCAATTGAGAAGCAGTTGATGCTATACAATGTCCCTTCCATTGCTATCTTCCATTTGAAGAGGTTCCAGAACGATGGTTCTGTTGTGCGAAAGGTTGAAAAGCATATTTCATTTCCGCTGGAATTGGACTTGCTTCTTTACACCGATAACAACCAAACCAATAATGTGAGTATCTGTTAGTACATTTACTTTTTAAGAACTTTCTTCCCTTTGTTTCATCTTTTTTTAGTAGTAACATGAAGTTATTTTGAAAAATAACTTCATGTTACTGCTAACAAAAGTTGAAACAAAGTGAAGGAAGTTGTTAAAAAGTAAATGTACTACCAGATACTCACATTAATGGTTTGGTTGTTATCGGTGTAAGGAAGCAAGTCCAATTCCAGTGGAAATTAAACATGCTTTTCAACCTTGCGAACAATAGAACCGTTATTCTGGAATCGCTTTAAATAAAAGACAGCAACGGAAAGGGAATTGTATACCATGAGCTACTTCTCAATTGAAACTTGCACCTTACATCTTTCACAAGTATACTTGATCTCTGGATCGTCAAGTTTCTCAACTCTTGTGAATGACTCCAACACTGAATGCAAGCTGTCAGCATCTTTGATCTCCAAAATCACATCTATTAGAGGCTCGTAAGTTTTGGAGTAGTGGCCACAGTTGCAACAGCAAAGCTGCAATTTGAGAAAGACATATTAACATTACAAACTTCATATATAGAAGATACATATGGATAATAAGATATTATTCTTATATGCTTACCTTGCTGACAAGCCGGACACCAAAAACTTGTTGGACAATGTCACTGCATCGGCTTTCAATTCTATTAAGAAAGCATTGCAAGAATTCATGAGCATCTTCTTGCTGATACTTATGGAAACCAGAAGAAAAATCTGATATTTTCACAACGTTAAGGACTACAAAATACAGAACCATTCATCAATCATCATCGATGAGAATGTTGTTTCGATGCTTGCAGTAGCAACATGTAAAATTAAAGTAAACTTCAGAAGGAAATAAACAAATGACATGAGTAAGGATACAACTCAAATTTGTTGGGTTCAATTTGTGTGAATGGAAAATGAAGAGACACAACATTTTGAAGAAAAGACACATTGTTTTGGAAAAGGAGTGATTGTTTGGATAGTTGTGTTTGTTCAGAAAAAAGACACAATATTTCTAATGAACAGACATGACTCTTCCAAAGATACACCTTTTCGGATGAACCAATGCCACCTTTCGAAAGGGGCACTTTATAGCTATATAAACCTTCATTTTCCCACAGGTTTAGTCAAGTGCATAATACTGCAACGACTGTGTCAGCAACTAGTGTTGCCACAATGAGTCGTACAAATGCTCTGCCAGCAATGGAACCAGCGGAGAAACCCAAAAATTTTGTGGGTATTGACTTCAAACATGACAACAGATTTCTTTTGCCGGAATTACATCTTGAGTGGTCTCAAAGATGATCTCTACAATGTGTATAGTGGATCAAAGACAACAAAAGAGTTGTGGGGAGCTCTGGAACGAAAGTACAAGATAGGAGATGCAGGAACTAAAATGTTCTTCATTGCAAGATTTTTGGAATATAAAATAATAGACAGCAAGTCGGTTGCCTCCCAAGGGCAGGAACTGTAAGTGATCAATCTCCTTGCGGAAGGTATGATTTTGAAAAATACATTTGTTAATAGTTTAAAAATGTTAGTATTCACATAAACTTTCTTGTAGGTTGGATCGTGAATGAAGCATTTCAAGTAGCAGCAATAATAGAGAAGCTACCACCCATGTGGAAAGACTTAAAGAACTATTTGAAACACAAACGTAAGGAGATGTCTGTCGGAGATCTAATCATTAAGTTGCGCATTGAAGAAGACAAAAAGGTTGCAGAAAGAAGGTCGAGTGGAAATTATACAATGAATGGAGAAAATATTGTAGAAGACAACCACAACTCCAAAAAGCGCAAGAAATCTGGACAGAAAAGCAATCAACCAAAGAAGAAATTCAAGGGAAAGTTCTTTAACTGTAGCAAGATCGGCCACAATCCTACAATTTTCGTGCCCTAAAGAAAGGCAAGAAAAAGGACGAAGCAAATATAACTGAGTGCAAGAAAAAAATGGACGATCTATGTGCTATGCTGGTCTAATTCAACTTGGTGGAAAATCATCGCGAATGGTGGATGGATTCCGGTGCCACCTTCCATGTTTGCACTAATAATGAGTTATTTGCTGATTTTTCTCCGGCTCAAGGGGAAGGAAAGATCTTCATGGCTAACTCTGCTACTGTAAGAGTAGAAGAAACAGGAAAAGTATACTTGAAAATGACTTCAGGCAAAGTGTTGACACTCAACAATGTCCTGTATATACTAGAGTTAAGAAAGAACTTGATTTCAATATCACTTCTAGTCAAGAACACATTCAAATATGTATTTGTTTTCGGAAAAATTGTACTTTGTAAAGGATAAGTGTTTGTACAAAAAGGCTACCTCAATGAGGGCCTATTCAAAATGAATGTAATGAATGTTGAAATGAATAAAAGTTCAGTTTCTTCTTACATCCTTGAGTCTTATGATTTATGGAATGAACGATTAGGCTATGTTAACTGCAAAACATTGAGAAAATTGATTAACTTAGAAGTTTTGCCAAACTTTGAGTGCAATAAATTAAAATGTCAAACGTGTGTGGAATCAAAGTATGCTAAGCATCCATATAAATTCGTTGAAAGGAATTCAAATCCCTTATAGTTAATCCACATTGTATTTGTAATATGAAGTCAATACCATCCCGTGGTTGAAAAAAGTATTTTATAACTTTATTGACGATTGCATTGGATATTGTTATGTATATTTGCTAAACAGTAAGGTTGAAGCAATAGATGCATTTAGGCAACATAAAACTGAAGTTGAAATTCAGTTAGAGAAAAAGATCAGAATAATAAGAAGTAATAGGGGCGAAGAATATGAATCTCCCTTCGTGCAAATATGTGTAGAGAATGGAATTGGTCATCATACTACAACTCCGTATTCACCTCAATCTAATGAAATTGCGGAAAGAAAAAACCAAAACTTTAAGGAAATGATGAATGACTTATTAATAAGTTCAGGTTTACCACAAAACTTGTGCGAGGAGGCTATCCTTACGGCTAACCGAATACTCAATAGAAATTCCCCATAGTAAGACATAATCAATTCCATATGAAAAATGGAAAAGAAAGAAACCGAACTTGAAATATTTCAAAGTGTGGGGGTGTCTAGTGAAGGTCCAAGTACCTATGTCGAAAAGGATAAAGATAGGACCTAAGATAGTGGACTGCGTGTTCATAGGATATGCTAAAAGTAGCAAAGCATGTCAATTTTTTATTCATAAATCCAAACATCTGGATATCAATGAAAATATAGTAATTGAATTAGATAATGCTGAATTCTTTGAAAATATTTATCCGTACAAAACTAGACATGAACAATCTAGTGGAGGGTCGAAACGACCTCGAGATGAACCAAGTGAGAATGTACATAATGATTGTTTTGCAGACATTTTTGACTTTTGAAAGAGTCGCCACTTAATTTTGAAAAGAAATTAAGAAATCTTTATAAAGTACTTCAAACGATTCAAAATAGAAAAATAATTTAGAGTTAGAGATTCTAGATAAGCGGTTCCTATTAACATTTTAGGAAGGTGTTAGGCACCTAAAACGTCCGCTAACTTGCGGTTATCCAGACTATTTGAAAATCGTTTTTAACTAACTTTTGAAAAATAGATTTTTTGGAAAAGTAATTGATTAAGTAGAAGCTTTTCGTGAAATCAGTTTTTTACCGACTTAATTAGGGATTTAACTAGGTTCGAAAAGAAGCACGTAAACAAGTAAACAAAAGGAAAATGGGAAAAAGTGGGGAAGTAGTGATTTAGGGTTTTAATCCAAAACCATCGACCCTGTCCTAATCTATTTGGGTTTTCAACCCATTTTTCTTTTCACTTGTCCTAATTCTATGTCTCGAACCTTTGGCTCGAGTCTTCGCTTCACTTGTATTAAGTACATTTTTGGCTTCGAGGCCCAAAATAAATAACCCAAGAAACAAATAACTAAAAAGAAAATAAATAATAAATGATACAACCATAGATAAATAAATAAAAGAATGAGACTTTCGGATCTCATTGCCACTTCGAGGACAAGGCTTCAACTCATTCCTTCTTTCGACTCTTTGTACCCATACATCATGTAAGCAGTTTTGGGTTCTCTTTTGGGCTTGACTTGAGAAAGTGGGATATGTTGGCCCATTACGAAATGCATGGAGAAAAAAGTCCATTTGGACTCCATAGTGGGTTCATGCGAAGAAAGAAAAGAAAAGGATTAGGAATTAGCTCGATTTAAAAAAAAAATAGAAAAGAGCTTTAATCGATACATGAACTATACAACATAGCAACCAATACTTTCATAATATTCATTACGTTTGATAGTCAGAAAATCCATCTAGATGAGGTTCTCGGCAAAGCATTAAACACATTTGGCAATTTCATTAAGCAAACACGTGTTTAACCTTTCATATTTTCAAGTAATCAGAAAACAAGTTTAATCTTTTACTAATCTACCATATTACTTGAAGTATTTCATAGCTCAACAAGGCAATTCCAAGAAATTGAAAAGAATAAATATAGGAAGAGAACGAGAGATGAAGCTAGACGTGAAAGTTAGCGGAAATAATTCATCGTTAAACCATCCAAACATAATTCGTGAATCAACTTATTCTTCACTAGAGATTGAGCATGGATCTTAGTATTTGACTTGAAATACAATATTTAATACCGAAATAGTATGAAAGCACCTCAAAAATTTATCAAAATTTATAATCAAAGTAGTCCTCCTACGAAGCTATGAATTAGAAGATAAAAAAAAAGTCAACTTTGACAAACCAACTTCAGATAGACTATTAATAACTAGCTACCGTCATTGATTTATTCTTCCTTTAAACAATTTTGTCAACACCCAAAACTTATTTAGTGAAAGATACGAACTCTAATAAGTCTTAGAAAAATCCTCCATTTAAAGGGTAAAGAAAAACAAAACCAACGGCAGATCAAGATAACGAGAGAGAGTAACACATGAGAAGACTGTTTAGAACTTATTTTGACGATATCACTTTCCCAAGCCGAGCAAAATATATTCACCATGAATGTCAAACTAAAAAGTAACACCAATAAAAAAGAGAGGTGACTAGACAAGTTAAAGACAGAATTTTTACAAATATCAAAAATTTAGACAGAACACATTACTAAACAGATATCAACTAAAGCGCAGAAGAAATTTTATAATCGACGGTCAGTAGAGAACACAACGTGGTTAACATCCTTTGTTCAAAGAGGATAGACCCAACATGAGCGAACCAGAACTGCTCAACTACTAGTTATAGATTCAGTTAACAGAACAACCGCTAAAAGAAACAAAACAATAGCATCACCACCCTCAGATGTCTTAAACAAATTAATCAAATTTATACAACGGCAGCATCAAAATTGACCAATTAATCAAATCTCTTCAACAGTAGCACCACACTTAACAAAATCAAATTTCCATAGCATGAAAACACAGAGAAAGGATGGAAAGAAAACAATAAATAAGGTAAGGTCTTCTACAACGCACAAAACAACAATCAAAATTACTACCTGCTGCTATTACCATGATGCCGACAATGAACTCGTTCAAAAAATTGAACTGAAGACCATCATGCGTTCATTGTTTCTACATTTCAAAACTACTTCTATGGAATTCATAGCCCTCTACGCCAAGCAAGTCCCAGCCTCATTCATGATTAATACTACACAGATAAATGATTCTACGGAGAAAAAGGGATGAAGTCGAAAACAATGAAATTAAAAGGATGAGCATATGTTTACCTCCTTCGGGGCAGCAAAATGGGACTCGAGCTTCGTTCGGAATTCTTGACCACCAAAAAATTAATCTTTCAAGAATCTTGATCAATTGACAGCTAAAATTTTTACTCAAAAATGAAAATTTTCACTGATTTTTGCTTGAAGATGTTTTTTTCTCCTTTTTTTTTCTAACCTCCTCTTTTCTTTCATCAGTAGGATGCTTATATAGAAGATGAATGAGGGGTACTTTGGGGTTTTTTCAAATAGGAATTTGAAATTCAAAAATGAGGACAATGTTTTTCTAACCGTTTGTACCAATTTCATCATTTTTTTTTCAAAATTGGTTTCAACCAATAGGGGTGAGAAAAAGAGAAATCCCCTCAAGACCAATGAAATTGATGCACCTTTGTACGAACTTGTACCCTCTTACCCGAGATTCACAGAATATGGACGTTAGAGGGGACACCTAACCTCATTTCTAGAAGATTTGAGGGTTTTCCTCTCATATTCGAGTGGGATACAATTGAAGAGCAAACGAAAGGGTTGTGTATGGTGGAATCGGGTTATCAGGTTGACACTGTTGAACGGGTTGAAGTTAGGTTGGGTACTGGATTGTTTTTGTTGATCGATATTGCATAATCTCCTTGAGGGAGTTATTGTTGTTGTTTATGTTAAGGATTAAAGGAGGAAGGGAAGTGAGCATTCGGCTGGGTCGGCCGTTATTTGGGCCTGGGGGGCTGTAGTTGTTTTGTTTTGGACTGGCTGGTGACAGGTTGGGTCAGCTGATACTGTTGGGCTGCACAGCTGGCCCAGATTTGCGTTTTTAGGGCTAGGGTAATTTAGAAAATAGCTTCAATTAGCATTAACCCATTCTAATTAAATTTTGATCAAATTAAAGGTTAATTGGCGAAACGCATTGCGATTGTGGCCAATTTAATTTCAATTTATGATCAGATTTAATAGATTAATTAAATTGAATTGAAATTAAATATGCATTACTACTTTTTTTAATCCCGAGCTTCTTGATTTGATAAAATCGAATGCATATTTATCCAAATAAATTATTTTTGAGAATAAATTATATTTGAATCAAGATTTTAATCATTTGAATTTATTTTCAAGATGAGCCTTAATTAAATCCGATATTTTATAAAATAAATATTTAAGTGACAAATTATATAATCTCGTATAACTGAACACGATAGTATATAATTTCTACTTAAAATGAAAAGATCACGTACGAAAAATATTTTAATTTTTTTATTTGGATGAAATAACTATTTTGGTTTTATTAAAAACTGAAGAAACTCAGGATTAAATTTAGTCATGAAGGGAAAAAATTAGGTTTCAACAACTGCCCCCTCCCTTTGGGTAGGGTGGATGTAAGTAACCCTGGGCAAAGGGAGGTTGACGTTCCTAATTTTTGTCCGACCATAGATTCAAATCTGAAAGAGTCTGGTTTTTGCACGAGTTTCATAAAGTCATGACCAAACCTCGATATTAGGTTTCCTACATATCTTAGGTTACATAAGAATTCAGGCCACTTGTAGTTCATAGAGCTTGATTTAAAGCACGATTTTCAGAAAATTCATAATCTATCTCGGTTTTAGAGTTTTTGATAAAATTGAGAAATTGGAGAATAAAAGGATTAGGGGGGAAGTTGAAATGCAGTCAAGTTTTCTTCATAGATCCCAGCCTACATATCCCCAAGATTTAGGGAATCAGACTGCTTGTAGTTCGACTCAATCGATAGAAAAGATAGTCTTTTATTTCAGACGATCTTTGCCTCAAGATGAGTGACAAGTTGATCTAGTTTTGAAAAAGAGGCTTGTAACCTCTTAACCATGAATGTGAGATCCTTCACACCAATAGACAAGAACTTACCCAGACATAATTTCCAAACTCTGAGTATGTTGTCACCCGACTTTGAAAGAAAGAGAAGGTTACCCTCGATATGAGTTTAGAAATATCTCGAAGGTGAAGCAGAAACCAGAATATCCTAAAATACCCACAGGCCTTCTAACAGGGGTGTGGTTTGATGGTGGTGGTGATCATCTTTATCTCGCGTCCAAAGAGTTTGACGTCCCTCTCTAGACTATGTCCCATTTTGCTGCTAAGAAAGAGTTCCACGTTGTGCTGCATCCTTTTTGGAGTCGTCCGCACCTGTGGGTTTGATTTGAGATTTTCATCCTCTCGGATACTCTCGAAAATATCTCAAACAAAATTGTTAGTGCTAACATAGTTCACGAAATAGGTAGGTAGTCCTTTACCATAGCTCCACATGGGTTGTAGCCTGAAAAGCAAAATCATCTCTTCATGTACCTATTTAGAATGAAATAACTAGAAACAACAAACATAACAACTCTCTTGGTTATTGTATAATTATGACATTTGTCAGTTGAATATGCCTTCAAAGTGGGGTAGCCCTTTTGGATACCGGCGATACTTTATATAGATCGGTCCCTACAACTGTGTAATCTTGTGCTGGTGTGGAAAATCTTTTGGTTACCTATATCACTTGTTGTATGTGGAATGATAACCTCTCCGGTTATAGGCGATGATCGATTTATAAATTTCCTTTAAATTGTCAATCTTTGGATAATCTTGCGCATTATTTGATGTTGGATACGAGGCGACTTACAAATTACCTTTGAATTTCTAGCTTTTAGGTAATCCTTCAAATTATCTGACTTTGGATAAGAGATGGCTTACAGATATCCCTCTAATCTCTAGCTTTCAGGTGTTACTGCACATCATCCGACCTTGGATATAATATGACTAATAGATAATCCCTCAAATTGTTAATCTTTGGGTAATCCTGCACATAATCGATCTTGTATATGACGCGGCTTATAGAGAACCCTTGGACGTATCAATTTGATAATCTTACATATTCTCCGGTAAGGATTTAGTTGTGACTTATGGATAACCTTTGAACTATCAATTTTTGGGCGATCTTGCACACTATCCGATTAGAATGTTGTTGTGGCTTACGGATGACCTACAGGCTATCAAATCATAGGTGATCTTGCACACTATCCTATTTTAAATAATATGACTTATAGATGACCCTCAAATTGTCAATTTTTAGGAAATCTTATATATTATTCATCCTTAGATAGCGACTTAAAGGCGTCCCTTCAAATCGTGTGCTCTCGATGCATTTGGATGTTGATTCATAAAATGATGAGATATCCTCGATGCCAACGTTTATGTCTTGCGTGTCAACGAATATAAAATGATGATGATATCCTCGACACTAGTATTTCTGTCTAGCGCGTCAACAGATATTGAATGATGATGATATCCTCAACGCCAGCATTTCTGTCTAGCATGTCAACAGATATTAAATAATTATGATACCCTCGATGCTAGTAGTTCTCTCTAGTGCATCAATAGATATTGAATAATGATGATATCCTTGATGCCAGCATTTCTTTCTAGCGCGTCAACAGATATCGAATGATGATGATATCCTTTACACCAGTATTTCTATCTAGCGTGTCAACAGATATTAAATGATGATGATATCCTCGACGCCAGCATTTCTGTCTAGCGTGTCAATAGATATTAAATGATAATGATATCCTCGATGCCAGCGATTCTATCTAGCGAGTCAACAGATATTAAATGATGATGATACACTCGACGCCAGTATTTCTGTCTAGCGTGTCAACAGATATAAAATAATGATGATATCCTCGACGCCAGTGTTTTTGTCTACTATGTCAATAGATATTGAATGATGATGATATGAGATAGCCCTCTCGGCAATGATATGCAATGGCCCTCTTGGCAATGACATGCAATGGCCCTCTCAGCAATTATATGCAATAGCCCTCTTGGCAATGACCTGCAATGGTCCTCCTGACAATGATATGCAATGGCCCTTTTGGCAATACAATTAAATGGCCCTCTTGGCAATGATATGCCTTGGTCCTCTTGGCAATGACATGCAATGTCCCTCTTGGCAATGACATGCAATGGCCCTCTTGGCAATGCAATGAAATGGCCCTCTTGGCAATCATATGCAATGGTTCTTCCAGTAAATTAAAAACAATTTCACCTAAAATCATTTGTCAGGGTCTTGCTTTTTGCATGTACCTATACTCAAGGTAGACGATTAGTAGACACAAAGTTGCTTTTGCTAGCATATATTTTTTAGAAAAATTATAAATACAATATTTGTAAAGAAGACAAGACATTGTTGTTTGTCTTCCATGATCTCAAGAAATGAGATGAACAATTCAAAATGTCCTCAATAGATAGATATCAAACCCATTTTTAGGGAAACCAAAAAATACCTTTCTTGAGCATTAGTGCCTGGGTGGCTCCCGACTTGCTTGGGGATTTTTCGAAAGAAACACTCATTTTTGTGTATCGATCTATGCATCCACAAAAATTATTAGTTTGAATGAAAATACTCCATGTTGACCTCCTTCGATCCTTTATCTGCCCCTCGCCATCTTTCAGGTACTTTGTCATGTTGGGATTTCCACCCATGGCTCTCCGTCCCAATTGATGTCTAGGCAAGTACTAAATAAAAGATTTGTATAGATTCTTGAAAGTAGTCTTAATTTTTAGAAGATAGTTTCAAAAAATTATATAAAACATTAGAAGATCTCTGCCAGCCATGTCATATAACAACTCAACGAACATCTTCCTCTTGATTTTGACTAAATCTGATGGAGGATTTCCAAAAGTCATCATCATTGTTGGAGGGTTCTTCAAATAGTTCAATCATAGCCAAAAATTGAGCCTACCTAGACTTTGTCCCAATTGGTGGCTTCAAAGCTTGGCTTCAACCTCTGGTGCCGGGGAATTTGAAATATATTCCAGTATTTGGTGGAAATTTTGAGGCCTCCCTCAAAATATCTGCCCCAGTTTAGAGTAGTTTGAGATGATATCATCTCGAGTGGATCTGAAGCCTTTGCTGATCTTCATTCTCTTTATTGGATGTTGATCTTCTCTTGTGAATTTTTGAGATTCCTTCTCAAAAAATCAGCCCCAGTTTCCATTTCCTTGCGTTATATGACCGAGCCGTTGGGCCGTTTACATATCCTGTTGAATCAGGAATCAGGTCAAACGTAGTTCAGGACTACGTTAGGGATATATATAGAAAAAATCTAATGGGTTGAGTGAAGCCGACATAGGCCGCCTATGAATCCATTTCTTGGGAATTCAGGTCAAACGTAGTTCGTACATAAAGGGAAAGGATAAATTTTTCTAAGGGGTTTAACGAAGCCGACATAGGCCACCTACGTATCCCTTTCTCGGGAATTCAGGTCAAACGTATTTTGTACATAAAAAAGGGATAAATTATCCTAAGAGGTTGACTGAAGCCGACATAGGCCGCCTACGTATCCCTTTCTTGGGAATTCAGGTCAAACATAGTTCGTGCATAAAGGGAAGGATTCTATGCGATTACTCATCTTAAAATTGATACTATTATAAAGGCGATTATAAATAAGCCAAGAAACAAAAACTATAACATCTTTCAAGCATGATATATCTTTACTGCATCAGAATTGATTGGTTTGGTCCACTCTTGACCATCCATCTCAGGTAGGATCAGGGCTCCTCCAGGTTGGGCTTCTTTTGATTTTCACATTCCTCTATATCTACTACTAACCGATCCTCATCACCTTTTTTGTTCATCATTATTTCCTTCGCCTTGTTCGTCTAACCCTTGACATGACATGACATTGGCAGGTTTTTAAATTATTGCTACCAAACTAAATCATGCTAGATAATCATATTTAAAAAATAACTTCTTAAAAAAGGAGGCCTTTTGGAAAATAAATAAAAACTATGGCTTATGACCAACACAAATATGGGCCCATGCCTTTTTGAAAGTTGTAAATTACGAAACAAAAATTTTTGACATAAAAGGGTGGATCACGGGGCCTCCTCCAGATCATCACCGATTTTAAAAACTATTAGTAATTGCCCTTTCATCTACCGTGATGGGTGATGCATTATGAATGGAGTGGAGGTCCAATTTCGCAAGGCCTCCCCTGGTGCAATCTTCTTCACCTCACCAGACTTTGGGAAATCATCTGGTAGAGCATTTTATCCTTCGAACAGATCGCCTATCCTATCCCTAAGACCATCATTGTTTGACATCTCATGTATGGGAAATTACTGGTACAAGAGTGGCAAGGGCCTAAACAAACTCTCCTTTGAATTATCTTCGATCTTATCTTCCTTCCTTGGTTGGTACTCTATTCCATTCTTAAAAGTTTTTTCTGGTACTATAATACGCTTAATAATTCCTTCCAAATCCTTACTTAAATCGGCCACAACGTTCTCTATATTCTCCATCTCTTCTGTTCTTTTGAGTCCTTCTGAATTTACCTTAGTGATGGCCTTGCTAGATGCCCATTCACCCTCTATTTTAATCATGTTAACTGTAGGTCCCCCATGGTTAGGCAATGGATTACTGTTAACATTTGGTGTCGACGACTGAAGTGTGATGACCTTCTGATCGATCAAATCTTGGATCTTATGTTTCAAGTTAATACAATCCTCGGTACTGTGCCTTGCCTCTCCTGAATGATAGGCACAATTTTGATTGGGATGATAAAATTGAGAGTTGGGATTGATAGGCTTTGGCTGGATTGGTTGCAAATAACCAACATTCATCAATCCTCCAAAGAGCTGGGTACAACTTTCAGCTAGCGGCGTGAAGTTTCGGGGAGGTTTCTTTTTGAAGTTTGGACATGGAGGGTTATACTGGTTCTAATTTATAGGAGGAGGTACTTGATGATGATTTGGAGACATTTGGATGTTTATTTGGTTATTTGGAAAAGTATCTTGAGTATGAGGCTGATAATTTGGTTGTGGAACTTGGCACTGGGGTAAAATATTTAGAATTGGGGCTCAGGCTGAAAACTTGATGACGATGATGAGGAAAGAATATTCCTAGGCTTGAATTTCCTCTTTAACATAACAACAGAATTAGTAGAGACTATAGTTGCATCCTCTCTTTTCTTCTTTGGGAATGCAGAAGATTCAGATAATGTTGGGGTTTTGGAAATTTTTCCTATTCGGATTCCTTCCTCTAACGATTCCCCAATCTTTACTAAATCTGCAAAAGTTACTCGGACCGCGGATACCATCCTAGTATAAAATTCTCATTCCTATGCATGAGAGAAAATCGATACCATTTCTTCCTCAGACATGGGAGGTTGTACTTTAGCAGCCTCTTTTCTCCAACAAAAGGTGTAGTCTCGAAAACACTCATTATTATTCTGTTTGATCCGATCTAGTGATTATCGGTCAGGGACTATCTCAATGTTAAATGCAAACCTGTCAAGGAAACCCTTGGCCAATGCTTTCCAACCAGTACATCTTTTCAGTTCCTTAGACATGAACTACTCTAAGGCTTCGCCACTTAAACTTTGGCTGAACAGATGCATCAATAGCTCCTCATTTTTCCCTACCCCCACCATTTGTCACAATACCTTCTCCAGATGGGCCATTGGATTTCCGGTGCCATCAAACACTTTAAATTTAGGGACCTTATACCCTTATGGTAGATCTATTCCAGGGTGAACACATAAATCATCATACCCTAAACCGTCATGGTCCCTCACTCCATGAGATTCTTTGATCCTCATGATCTCTTCATTCATAGATAGCAACTTCATTTCATGCTCGATCCTCCACTCTTTCTCCTTCTCCTTGTAATGGTCCATATCAATATTAGAAAAGGGATTATAGATATCAGGGGATATAATGGCATGGAGAGGATTTGGAAGGAAGGTTTGATTTCTAGTAGATAAGGAAGTTGGTTTGTTGGTGGGGAGGATGTTTTGGAAATTGGAAAGGTTCTGATTAATTTGCAAGTAGTTTGGTGGAATCTGAGAAGGATTTTATGAATTTGGAAATAAATTTTGTGGATTCTGGGATAGATTTGATGGATTTTGCGGGTTTGGGAGTGAATCTTGTGGATTTGGGAATGAATCTTCTTGATTTGAAAATGTGTTTTGGGGATTTGGGAATGGATTCGGAGATGGGTTTTGTGGGACTAGAGATGAATTTTGTGGATGGTAGGCATCTGGATTATTTTCGCGATTAGTGTCTTGGACAAATGGAGGAATGGATATGGACGATATGTTATTTGGATGATTCCCGTGAATAGGTGTACTGAGGGGGGGGGGGGGGAATTTGGAGTGGTGTCCCATGTCCTCCTGGAGCGGGGGCATTGAGGGTGATGGCCAGGTTAGCCAAATCTCGAGTGAGATTTATTTCCTCCTGAAGCATTTCTAACTTTCTTGCGAGCTCCGCAATCACCTCACTTTGTTCTGCTATTACATTGTCCCTGATGGTCAACATGTTTTTTCATCATTTCCAGTCATTATTGAATGATGGTCAAAGGATGGGATTTTATACGCTTTTGACTGGGTGAAGTAGGGATGTTCTGCCAGCTTATATCAGCACGAAGTATTTTCTATTATCTGTAAAGTAAAACAACTCAAAGGCAGATGTGTTAGTTTTCGTATGTGATAAGTAATGAGAAATATTTGACAAGAAATAACCACGTAGAGTTGTTTGAGTCATATCCAAATTCATCCATAGGAGCATAGAGGATAAACTTGTCTTTGATCCAAACACACACACATAAGCACATCAGACAATTATATTACACAAAACATTATAATAATGTGTATCCTAGCTGGGGTGACCCTTTTTAATCCAAGGGTTCCGGCCTAATGATTTTGAAGAAAATATATGCTTCCTTAAAGTCAATCCATTATCACCCAACTTATATAGACACTAAAAGGGCATAAATGCCTACAAACGATAACAAAAGAGGGATACAATCTTTAGGGGAAACGGAAAGTAACATGAAAGAAGATAAGCTCCCACGCAGGGGATATAAAATATTAATTCTTGAGTGTTTCTTCTATCAGCCTTCGCCTTCTTATATTGGTGACGTCTGTAAACTGTGCCTTAGATGCAACCTCCCAAATTGATCAATTTCAATTCTTTCGTCAATCGGTGTACGATTGAGGCATCTTTATTCAAAAGTGAGTAAAAAAAGTCTTCTCCCGACCCCCAAAGGATAATCGATTGAATTAGACAGGCATACATTTTCTTCAACATATAAATATGGTTCGTCTATAATTGACTTTGGATCAATAGACGCAGGGCATGTTTTCTAATGGGCCTAATACCCACTCGGGTATTGGGTCATCCTAGTCTCATTCCTAAAATAAGATTTTGGTTTCGTTCTATCCTCGGTGTCTAGAGTGGGTTTGAAGACTGGTTCTCAAGAGGACAACTTGAGTTTGAAAATATGAACAACATCAGATGACATTCGAATTTTCCAACACATTATTGGAATTGAACAATAGGGGCCGGGACATCCACAAAACCCAAAACAGTTTAAATAATCCAGGAATATGCCATGAGATGAGATAGTTTAAACTTTACAAAATCAAAACATATAAACACATAAACAGTTAATCAAAAGACGAAATCAAACATTTATTTAGAACCTAGTTAAAAGTCCCCAGCAGAGTTGCTATTTTTGTTTTGCGGAGATTTTTGACTTTTGAAAGAGTCGCCACTTAATTTTGAAAAGGAATTAAGAAACCTTTATAAAGTACTTCAAACGATTCAAAACAGAAAAATCGTTTTGAGTTAGACATTCTAGATAAGCGGTTCCTATTAACATTTTAGGAAGGTGTTAGGCA
>NW_025893614.1:35043-96110 GCF_002878395.1 Capsicum annuum
AGTGGGTTCATGCGAAGAAAGAAAAGAAAAGGATTAGGAATTAGCTCAATTTAAAAAAAAAATAGAAAAGAGCTTTAATAGATACATGAACTATGCAACATAGCAACCAATACTTTCATAATATTAATTACGTTCGATAGGCAGAAAAACCATCTAGATGAGGTGCTCGACAAAGCATTAAACACATTTGGCAATCTCATTAAGCAAACATGTGTTTAACCTTTCATATTTTCAAGTAATCAGAAAACAAGTTTAATCTTTTACTAATCTACCATACTACTCGAAGTATTTCATATATCAACAAGGAATTTCCAAGAAATTGAAAAAAAGAAATATAGGAAGAGAGCGAGAGATGAAGCTAAATGTGAAAGTTAGCGGAAATAATTCATCGTTAAACCATCCAAACATAATTTGTGAATCAACTCATTCTTGACTAGAGATTGAGCATGGATCTTAGTATTTGACTTGAAATACAACATTTAATACAGAAATAGTATGAAAGGACCTTAAAAATTTATTAACATTTATAATCAAAGTAGTCCTCCTAAGAAACTATGAATTAGAAGATAAAAAAAAGTCAACTTCAACAAACCAACTTCAGATAGCCTATTAATAACTAGCTACCATCATTGATTTAATCTTCTTTTAAACAATTTTTTCAACACCCAAAACTTATTTAGTGAAAGATACGAACTTTAATAAGTGTTAGAAAAACCCGCTATTAGAAGGGTAAAGAAAAACAACATGTATCAAAAGATAAATAAAAATGCCAACGGCAAATCAAGATGACGAGAGAGAGTAACACATGAGAAGACTGTTTAGAACTTATTTTGACGAGAATCACTTTCCTAAGCCGAGCAAAATATATTCACCATGATTGTCAAACTAAAAAGTAACATCAATCAAAAAAAGAGGCGACTAGACAAGTTAAAGACAGAATTTTGGCAAATTTCTAAAATTTAGATAGAACACATTGCTAAACAGATATCAACTAAAGCGCAGAAGAAATTTTATAATCAATGGTCAATAGAGAACACAACGTGGTTAAGATCCTTTTTTCAAAGAGGATAGACCCAACATGAGCGAACCAGAACTGCTCAACTACTAGTTGTAGATTCAGTTAACAGAACAACCGCTAAAAGAAACAAAACAATAGCATCACCACCCTCAGATGTCTTAAACAAATTAATCAAATTTATACAACGGCAGCATCAAAATTGACCAATTAATCAAATCTCTTCAACAGTAGCACCACACTTAACAAAATCGAATTTCCTTAGCATGACAACACAGAGAAAGGATGGAAAGAAAACAATGAAGAATTTAAGGTCTTCTACAACGCACAAAACAACAATCAAAATTACTACCTGCTGCTATTACCATGATGCCGACAATGAACTCGTTCAAAAAATTGAACCGAAGACCATCATGCGTTCATTGTTTCTAAATTACAAAACTACTCCTATGGCATTCATAGCCCTCTATAGCCAAGCAAGTCCCAGCCTTATTCATGATTAATACTACACAGATAAATGATTCTATGGAGAAAAAGGGATGAAGTAGAAAACAATGAAATTAAAAGGATGAGCATGTGTTTACCTCCTTCGGGGCAGCAAAAAGGGACTCGAGCTTCGTTCGGAATTCAAGATCACTTAGAATCTTTATCAATAGACAGCTAAAAGTTTTACTCAAAAATGAAAATTTTCACTGATTTTTGCTCGAAGATGTTTTTTTTCTCCATTTTTTTTCTAACCCCTTCTTTTCTTTCATCAGTAGGATGCTTATATAGAAGACGAATGAGGGGTACTTTGGGGGTTTTCAAAATGGGAATTCGAAATTCAAAAATGAGGACAATGTTTTTCTAACCGTTTGTACCAATTTCGTCATTTTTTTTGGTATTGGTTTTAACCAATAGGGGTGAGAAAAGGGAAATTCCCTCAAAACCAATGAAATTAACGAACCTTTGTATGAACTTGTACCCTCTTACCCGAGATTCATTGAATATGAATGTTAGAGGTGACACCTAACCTTGTTTCTTGAAGATTCGAGGGTTTTCCTCACCAATTCGAGTGGGATGCATGTGAAGAGCAAACGAAACAGTTAGGGCTGGTGGAATCGGGTTATCGGGTCGACACTGTTGAATGGGTTGAAGTCGGGTTAGGTATTGGATTGTTTTTGTTGATCGATATTGCTGAATCTCCTTGAGGGATTTACTGTTGCTGTTTATGTTGAGCATTAAAGGCGGAAGGGAAGTGAGGATTTGGCTGGGTCGGCCGTTATTTGGCCCTGGGTCTGTAGTTGTTTGGTTTTGGGCTGGCTGGTGACGGGTTGGGTCAGCTGATGCTGTTGGGCTGCACAGCTGTCCTAGATTTGGGTTTTTAGGGATGGGGTAATTTAGAAAGTTGCTTAAATTAGCATTTAACCCATTCTAATTAAATTTTGATCAAATTAAAGGTTAATTGACTAAACACATTGTGATTGTGGCCAATTTAATTTCAATTTATGATCAAATTTAATAGATTAGTTAAATTGAATTGAAATTAAATACGCATTACTACTTCTTTTAACCCCGAGCTTCTCGATTTAATAAAATCGAATGCATCTTTTTCCAAATAAATTATTTTTGAGAATAAATTATATTTGATTAATCATTTGAATTTATTTTCAAGATGAGCCTTAATTAAATCCAATAGTTTGTAAAATAAATATTTAAGTAAAAAATTATATAATCTCGTATAATTGAACACGATAGTATATAATCTCTACTTAAAATGACAAAATCACGTACAAAAAATATTTTAATTTTTTTTATTTGGATGAAATAATTATTTTGGTTTTATTAAAAACTAAAGAATCTCAGGATTTAATTTAGTCGTGGAGGGTAAAAATTAGGTGTCAACAATGATGAAAATCTATGACGTAGTACGCGTCAAAGAACATCAACTTCGTTTGGATCAAATTTTGTTGCATTTTTCTTAGAAAATGAGCCTCAAACTTTTAAAGAAGCGATTTCATCGTCAGACTCATCCTTTTGAAAAGAGGCAGTCAATAGTCAGATTACTTCAATCTTAGGCAATCATACATGGGATTTGGTTGATCAGATAAATAAACCTTTAAGTTCTAAATGTATTTTCAAAAGAAAAATAAAAGTAGATGGTACATTGACAAATACAAGACAAGATTTGTAGTAAAAGACTTCAAACAGAAAGAAGGCCTTGATTACTTTGATACATACTCACCAGCAACAAGGATAACGTTGATTCGAATGTTAATTGCCTTGGCGGCGGTATATGGTCTTGAAATCCATCAAATGGATGTAAAAACAGCATTCTTGAGTGAAGAATTGTAGGAGGAAATATATATGGAACAACCAGAGGGTTTTGTGTAAACTTGTAAAGTCACTGTATGGACTAAAGCAAGTGCCTAAACAATGGCATATGAAGTTTGACTAAACCATGTTGGCAAACGGTTCAAGATAAATAAATGTGATAACTGCGTCTATATTAAAGACACTCTAAATCACCAAGTCATTGTTTATTTATATGTAGATGATATGTTGATCATCAGTAGAGACATTTCTCACATAAAGGCCACAAAGCGAATGCTCGAGAGCAAGTTTGATATGAAAGATCTTGGAGTTACAGATGTGATCTTAGAAATAAGAATCCGTAGAACTCCACAAGGGTTGGTATTGTCACAGTCTCATTATATCGAAAAAGTACTTGACAAATTCAAGTATTTAGAATTTAGTATTTCCAAGACTCCATTGGATCTGAGCTTCGCCCTTCAAAAGAATGAAGGCGAAGGTGACTCACAATTGGAGTACGTAAGAGTATTAGGATGTTTAATATATATGATGAATTGTACACAACTAGACATTCCATGCACTATTAGTAAATTGAGTCAGTACACGAGTAATCCCAACAAATATCATTGGATGGGAATGAAAAGAGTTTTGGGTTATCTTAAATACACCTAAGACTATGCTTTGCATTATAATAAATATCCTACGGTTCTTAAAGTATGAAGCATACTACTAGAAGCTAACACATGCAAAAATTTTATGGGGTGTTACATTATCCCCCCCTGGGACATTCGTCCCCGAATAATGGCACGTAACACAGACAAGCACGATTTCAAGCATACTAAGGCATACAAAAATAAGATAGAGATTGTACCTTCTATTTCGTCATTCATAGGATCCAATAAGTTTGGGTATCTAGCTCGCATGTCATCTTCTAATTCCCAAGTAGCTTCTTCAATTTTTCGGTTTCTCCACAACACTTTAACTGAGGCTATCTTTTTGCTTCTCAATTTTCTAACTTGGCGATCCAAGATTGTCATGGGCTCTGCTTCAAATGATAAGGAGTCTGTTACTTTGATTTCTTTAATAGGAAACACCAATGAATGGTCTCTAATACATTTATTCAACATGGATATGTGAAATACCGGATGAACATAATCCAAATTTGAAGGCAACTCTAACTCATACGCAACTCCCCCTATCCTTCTCAAAATCTAGTATGACCCTATGTAGCGATGACTCAGTTTATCTTTCTTCCCAAAATGCATGACTCCCTTCATGGGAGAAACTTTAAGAAACACCCAATCACCAACCTCAAACTTTAAATCTCTTATCCTAACAGCGGCGTAGGACTTTTGCCGACTTTGAGATGTCTTGAGTTGTTCTCTAATGATTTTCACATCCTCTATTGCATGGTGAACAAGATCAGGCACAAATAATGCATGTCACAACCCGATCTAGGGCCTGGCCATGATGGACATCCCGAACCATGAAAGCCCAAAACGCCCCTCTCCATCTGGTAATCATGCACAACATTCATATAATAAAAGAAGATATGAAAACATAATCTGCTACGGAAACATGGTCAATTCTGAAATCATCATAAGTATGGAAAATGTCAATCAACTATATCTAAATAACATCTGACTCAGTCAGCAAAGTCTCTACTACAAGAAATCTGACAACTGTCTGAAACTGGAACAAGTCCCCCAGTAGACCAAAATAAAAATAAATGACATAAATCTGAAAAGACAGGCCTCCTGGAATAGAGAAGGCTCACCAAATGAACACTGCAACTCTATCTTATAAAATCTACTATTTTTCTGAACCCCTAGATTGAGCCTCAGAAACTGGAGGGGGGAGGGGGGTCAATACATATGTACTGGTTTGCAAGGAAATCCAAAATAAAGCTTTTATATAAATAAAATAGTTGGAGAGCATTTGTCAAAAATATCATCATGAAATAGTTCTAAAACACATGGGCACTTTTTGAAAACCATAAATCATTCTTGCCAATGCAAATATCTGATCTTTGTATTACTTTTGAGTTAGGTGGCACTCCCCTACAAGTATGATATTCGACAAGCTATATGGAATCCGCCATTGACTCTGCCGGGAAGCCCCCAACCCAAATGTGCCGGAAGGGTTGGAGTGTCTGAGTCTGATACTCCAGAAGGCTCTAGGCCAGCGTATAATAATATACCCGAATCGGTAAATCATGGTTTAGGGCAACGGGTTGTCCGAACCCATGCCTTCTTCGAGGAACCACCTAAGCTCTCTTTATGCCCATTTTTATCCTGTTTTGAGTCATGCATTTTTTTTAGTTTCAACATCTGAAAAGTCTAATTTCAAACATTCATTTTATTCTATCCTGAATTATCATGGCATAATCTGAATTGGTGTCGTCACACCAAGACTTGCAAGTCCTATTTTTGAGCCATATGCATTAAGCATGATCTTTCATAAAAACATAGTTCAGACCACCCAAACATGCAATTTAACAAAGAGAATTCATGTTCCGAAGCATAAGTCAAAACTATGCAAGAACTCTTTAAACATAAGGTGGTCATATACTTTTTGGAAAAACTCATGCACTCATTCATTATATGTATTTTCAAAATTTTTCAATACAAACAACCCTCTCTCTTTTGAAATTGAAATCATACTTCAAACGTAACATTATTCATGACGTTTCATAACATGCTTTTCAAGATGCAATTTTAGAACAATTCATATCGTACCAAACGTGGAAAAAATCACAACAAGAGAGGGGTTATTATAATTCATGCTCTCAACTGAATATTCATCCTTAAACACATACATATGTATATATATAATATATAATCAAATTGGGGGAAGGTCTAAAGACCAAAACAATACCGTCAAAACTTCTAAAACATGATTATATTCATAAATCAAAAACCATTTTCTGAAAAACATGATTTCTATGCCCATGAGATTTTAGGAAAACCCCGTATACCTTAAATTAGAAGCTTTTGAATGAACTCTAGCTTTTGCGATGCTATACGTATGATTGGTGGGTGCATCTTGTAGCCCTCGCAATGGGGATTCCAAATCTTAGAGAATAATTGAAAATCTACGGCTAAATCTTGAGATATCTTGATCTTTAGGTTGAAACCCTTAAGAGTGTTCTTGACCAATATTTGATGAAAGTGAAAGGATTTTGGATAATTCGGGATTAAATGCGGTGTTATAGACATATATAGGGATATTTTTGTCACTTTGAAGTGAGGTATGCGGCGCACAACCCATGGAAAACCTTAAGGTGTGCGTCGCACACCTTATGGAAGACATTTAAGTGTGCTTCACACTCCCAATTGCACAAGTTTGATTGGGCGGCACATTAACCATCGCACACCCTTACTGCCTCTCATGAAAATGGGGATAACTTTTCGCTCAAGTATTGGATTAAGGCAAAATTGATATCGTTGGAAAGCTAATTCGAAGATATTTCAATTGATATATAGTAGGACCTATAAATCATTATATGCAAAGAGTTATGGTCGATGAAATTTGACCCAAGTTGAAACATCCTCTAAAACTTAATCGATAGAAATGTTTTCAACGCGTCTTAGAGTTAGGGGGTTTTGGTGACCTCAAATCATACTAAAAGGTATTCGTACCCTTTAGTACTGATCACCACATATATTTTAACAAGGAATTTCTTAGTTTGGATCTATATCCGTAGGAACGATGGTCTAAATTCTAATCCGAAAGTACGGGGTGTTACATTATCTCCCCCTTGGGATCATTCGTCCCCAAATGATGGGTAGGAACCTGTTGAAACTTAAAAGTTTGGAATAAGAGGACATGTTGTTCCTTCTAAGAAAGGACATAACTGATCTGAACCATTAAAAATTCTATCATGAAACTGAATTCTGAGCTGACTTGACTCTACTTGCTTCAAGGAGCTGATTCATACTGAGAGTTTAGGGTTTCCTTGGAGTGTTTGTGATCTAATCATACATATTGAATTGAGAAGTGATAAATTATGCAAGTACGAATCATGAGGAAACCATACTTAGATCATACCAGGGTATTATACTGCCTCAGCTAAAATACTTCGAAGTATTTGAGATTATGGTTGGAACTCTGATGAACGGAGTCATGACTAAATAGCTGAACCTAAAGCATGATGCTTGGATTGAACTGAATTCGCAATTTACATGGATAGAATAGATTATCTCTTGGGATGGTCATATGCTTGAGACTTCGGCTAGTAGGACTGGGTGAAAAGGTGGAAAATCACTGTAACTTGCCTGTCCGATTGTTAAACTGAATCGCTGGTTATACAGGTGGAATTATACTGAAACCTATACTTAACTGGAGTATCTCTTCACCACTCTTTCTAAAGAAGTCACAGCAGCGTTAGGGAACAAAGAACCTTAGACATGATTTACACAAGGCACCAAACCAAGGAATTACAACAATGATACTACTCTATAGCATGGAATAGAATTATTAGGCCCTAGGCCATGCGACTTCTTACTTTCAAGATTAGCACACTTCTCGAGTATCCTTTAACTATACTATTCTTGTTAATTACCATACTCATTGATTCAAGTTATAATACTCATAAATCTTTCTACTAATGTCTAAAGTAGCTTAAATCCCTTCACCATGATCAAGCTTAACTCCAAATCACAAAATACAACATGCCACACTACGATACTAGTCTAAACCATATGATTCAACTTCCTATATCTTTTAAAGATCACACCCTAAGCATAACATGCCTTACTACTTCAATGACTAACTTTGATCTCTTGCTATGGCTTCACTAGCGCATGTTGCGCTCCTCTACTTAAATCCCAACATGTCATTCAAGACTATATTTATAACTACATATGAACTTCTAGGCAAACACCTATAAAGACATACTTCACATATTCTCTAAAACACTATCAATATAACTCCCACGCGCTACCCCAAGAACATACACACACAAATTTCCACTAACCATAACATATATCAAAGACTTGGCCTCGATCCTACTTCACTTTAATAGGCTTATCTAAGACAAGCATACAATGATCTTTCTTCAACATGAAATAGTCACTCATCACCACTATCATTACATAAGGAGGAGTCACTAAAAGGTTAAAACATAAGATCTTGAAGAATAGAAGGATATTATATGAGACTTGACACTTAACTGAGGTCGAAGGAATAACAAATCAACATCAGGGGTTCATCGAAGTGATTTGAATTGGGGCATACATAACTATAAGTTGAATCTTGCCAATCATAAGGATTATAGCATGAGTTATGGGAACTGAGCACATTATAAGACATAAATACATAAGTCATGAGCTACATGACCTCAATTTTGAGTTCATAACATATGGAATATGATTATGACTACTGAATGAACTGGAACTCCTTATTTTAGAACTGGAAGAGCACATGATTCTATATCATATACATGAACATGAACTATGATCATGGAATTGAAACGTCAGGAATGAGTAGGTATTGGGATAACTAAAAAATACAGAGATAAGAATGGGTTGAATCTCACCCTCACTTTCTGACGTTCTATATCATACCTCATTACTACAAGAATCTAAGATCCTTACTTGGTTATTCGTTCTATCATTTCCCCCTTAGCTTCAAGCCATCATCTTAAGTTTGAGAGATCCCTTACTAGATTCTAACTGAACTACACTTTCTATACTTTAGGGTCTAGAAAATGACAATACACGTAATTAATAGAACTTAACCCAAACGACTACACATGAAAGTGGGAAAACCCACTGCTAATATTACCTTCTGAGATACACTCTGTCATTCTATAGCCTCAATACTCATCATATAATACTTGAACACTAGCTAACTTCGAATCTTCATGAGTATCCCCACAGTTGAAGTGCATACCCTTTAGTGCTTCTACTCTTTTTTCTATTAGCTCAGTCTTCAAAACTCAAACTTAGATTGTAACACTTAACATGGATATCACCAAGCCTTTGATGAACTATACTACTTCCGTCATAACATATCAATATCGCGACTCCAAACTTATATCTCTATACTATAAGAATCAAGATCATATAGTAGGCACCACACTATCAATCAAAACTTCTTAACTTGGCTATCTAGCACATCATTACCATCTAACTAGCCTTTCTCCACCTAGCAACTCAATGGTACCACTTGCCACACATAACATGTAATAGCCTTAGAAAATATGGCGACTCCATATCACCTTGGGCATACTTCTACCTCATACATACAACATCATACTTTATTACGAATCAAATAAACTTAAGCTCTTCCATACACTGTTTAAGTCTATTAGATCACTTCCATTTAACTAGTATCATAAATTAAGAAATCATCACATCCACTTTCATGGCCATCAACTGTCCAAACTTAATGTCTAGTGCTAAACATGATTTACAACCCAGCCTTACGCACAATTCTCACTTGGAAACCATGAAATAAGCATCAAGAAATACAAGTACATTGGAACTTCATAACAACAATAATTGATCATGACCTTACGATTTTCCTTATCATAACTAATCAGCACGCACTATTTCAACACATCAAGCCTACTAATTTATTCCCACAAAACATACATCATTAATCTCATGCCACTATTCTTACCACCACATTCTTCATTAAATTCAAGCCAATAGTCTAGCATCAATCATCTACCACCAATGAAGAATACGACATGATATACTAGTCTATCAAATTGGGAAATTCTACCCAAATACTTCAAAATCTACTACATACCTTCTCACATGTAGTACTAGTTTACAACTACCAATGAAAAGAAGGTCAGGGGGAAGGAAAGTCACATAATAGACATGGTCAACCTTAATCTTATATTATAACCCCATACAATCTTATCTACTTATACGGCTTTCTCACATCACACTTACTTACCCAAGCGTACATTTATACTACCTTAAAATTCCACAAACAACCATGAGTCTATAATTATAACTTACTGGCTCATCTAGCCATTTTCATACTTCTAGCAGACAACAATTCACCTTAACTAATAACTCCTTCTCTACCTTCTACTAAACTAACACACAAGGACGTATCACTTCATTACCATCTTAATCTCATGCAAAAATATTCGAATATACATATATTCAACCAACACAAGAACAACAAGTTGCTAGTGAGTCAAAATAGGCCTCACACGGCTTCACTAAACCTTGATTTTTTTTAAAAAACACCATGATAAGAAGATTACATATTACAAGAGATAGAAAATTGGCACACAATATTCAATGATCCAAGAATGCACATCTTACTCTGTATAAATAAAAATCTAAGCCAAGTACTTCCCCTACAGACTACCATACAACTCACACATGTTGCTAGCTACCACATTAGTATATCACTATAAAGTGGTAAATCATCCTCAAGCATCGATCATTCAACTAAAATATCTATATACACAAAAGTCACCCTCACTCTGACTTCTAACTTTATGACTTCATATCACCAACTTCTTGGTCTAATCTCACTAACAGTAGGTCATGACACCGACACTTTAACTTATTCTACTAATCGGGTAGAAATACAGTTCCAACATTCTGCTACACATCATCCCCCCTGGAGTATGACATCTGCAGCATAAATTTTTAAAAGAGATGGAATACTCTTAATACTACAGGTTGAAAAGCACGATTTCATTAAAATCAACGTTCACACTAGAATCAATACATTCTTAAGCACTAATGGACTCTTCTCAAGTCCTTGCAGAAATCTTATATGATTCAATTAGAAAGAACCATACCATTTAGACTCTAAACTTTTTTACTTGAATCGGCCCAATAATAAGACATGTCTGAGAACATCTGAGTAAGAAAAGAATTGGGATGACTATTACTTTCGTATGGGCAACACCATAGCACGGATTTTAGTATGAAAGGGGAACATTCTGACTCTATTGCACGAACTAGAACATAAAAAAGGGGAAATATTCATAAATGCCTAGTAGCCTCCTGCTTATAAGTGTAGCGTGCTACATACCCATAAACAAGACTCTACCCAATGCAATTTTGCAGATACCCTGGGACCATAAACCATGATTTGTTACCAAGTTTGTCACGACCCGAGCTAGGGCCTGGCCATGACGGAAATCCCAAATCATAAAGGCCTAAAATACCCCTCTCTATCTGATAATCCTGCACAACATTCATATAATAAATGAAAATGCAGAAACATAATCTTCTATGGAAACATGGTCAATTCTGAAATCATCATAAGCATGGAAAATGTCAATTAAATACATCTAAATAACATCTGACTCAGTCAACAAAATCTCTACTACAAGAAAATCTGGCAACTGTCTGAAACTGGAACAAGGCCCCCAGTAGACCAAAACAGAAATAAATGACATAAATCTGAAACGACGGGCCTCCTAGAATAGAGAAGGCTCACCAACTAAATGCTGCAACTCTGTCTAATAAAATCTACCGCTTTTTTGGACCCCTAGACTGAGCCTCAGAACCTAGAGAAAGGAGGGGGGGGGGGGGAAATACATAAGTACTGGTATGCAAAGAAATCCAAAATAAAGCTTTTATATAAATAAAATAGTTGGAGAGCATTTGTCAAAAATGTCATACATGAAATAGTTCTAAAATACATGGGCACTTTCTGAAAACCATAAATCATTCTTGCCAATGAAAAAACTAATCTTTGTATTACTTTTGAGTTAGGTGGCACTACCCTACAAGTCTGATATTCCACGGGCTATATGGAATCCGCCATTGACTCGGCGGGGAAGCCCCCAACCCAAGTGTGCCATAAGGGTTGGAGTGTCTGAGTCTGATACACTATAAGGCTCTAAGCCAGCGTATAATAATATACCCGGATCGGCAAATCACAATTTTGGGCACTGGGTTATCTGAACCCATGCCTTCTGCGGGGAACCACCTAAGCTCTCTTTACGCCTATTTTTATCCTGTTCTAAATCATGCATTTTTTTCTAGTTTCAACATATGAAAAGTTTGATTTCAAACATACATTCTATTCTGTCCTAAATTATCATGGCTAATCTGAATTGGTGTCGTCACACCAAGACTTCCAAGTCCTATTTCAGAGCTATATGCATTAAGCATGATCTTTCATAAAAATATAGTTCAGATCATGCAAACATGCAATTTAACAAAGAGAATTCATGTTCTAAAGCATAAGTCAAAACTATGCAAGAACTCTTCAAACATAAGGTGGTCATATGATTTTTGGCAAAACTCATACACTCATTCATTATATGTATTTTCAAAATTTTTCAATACAAACAACCCTCTCTCTTTTGAAATTGAAATCATACTTCAAACGTAACATTATTCATGACGTTTCATAACATGCTTTTAAAGATGCAATTTTAGAACAATTCATATCGTACAAAAGGTGGAAAAAATCACAACAAGAGAGGGGTTCATTATAATTCATGCTCTCAATTGAATCTTCATCCTTAAACACATACATACGTATATATATAATTTATCAATCAATTTGGGGTAAGGTCTAAAGACCAAATTAATACCGTCAAAACTTCTAAAACATAATTATATTCATAAATCAAAAAACCTTTTCTTAAAAACATGATTTCTATACCCATTAGATTTTAGGAAAATCCCGTGTACCTTAAATTAGAAGCTTTTGAATGAACTCTAGCTTTTGGGATGCTATACGTACGATTGGTGGGTGCATCTTGTAGCCCTTGCAGCGGGCATTCCGAATCTTAAATAATTATTGAAAAGCTACGATTAAATCTTGAGATATCTTGATCTTTAGGTTGAAACCCTTAAGAGTTTTCTTGACCAATTTATGAGGAAAGTGAAGGATTTTTGATAATTAGGGATTAAACCCGTGTTATAGACATATATAGGGGTGTCTTTGGCACTTGGAAGTGAGGTATGAAGCGCACAACCCATGGCAAACCTTAAGGTGTGCGTCGCACACCTTATGCCAGACATTTAAGTGTGTTTCGTACTCCCAATCACACAAGTTTGATTGGGCAACACATTGCCCATCGCACTCCCAAATTTGTATCATCGGAAAGCTAATTCGAAGATATTTCAATTGATATATAGTAGGACCTATAAATCATTATATGCAAAGAGTTATGGTCGATGAAAGTTGACCCAAGTTGAAACATTCTCTAAAACTTAATCGATAGAAATGTTTTCAACGTGTCTTAAAGTTAGGGGATTTTTGTGACCTCAAATCATACTAAAAGGTATTACTACCCTTTAGGACTGATCACCACACATATTTTAATAAGGAATTTCTTAGTTCGATCTATATGCGTAGGAACGATGGTCTAAATTCTAATCCAAAAGTACGGGGTGATACACTGCGTCTCACCAACTTCATACTACCCTATAGGTGGCCTACATCTTCTTCCATACAATGCTTCAAAAGGAGCCATCTTAATACTGGCATGGTAGCTATTATTATATACAAACTCTATTAATGTCAAGCGATCCACCCAACTACCTTTGAAATCAATTATATAGGCTCTCAACATATCTTCAAGGGTATGAATGGTGCGCTCAGCTTGCCCATCCGTCTGAGGGTGAAATGTAGTACCTAGGTTCACTTGGGTA
Organism: Capsicum annuum; assembly: GCF_002878395.1. NCBI lineage: Eukaryota > Viridiplantae > Streptophyta > Magnoliopsida > Solanales > Solanaceae > Capsicum > Capsicum annuum. Next base: position 48,952 of record NW_025893614.1, read on the forward strand.
CCTAAACCCCTCTGAAAAGACCTAAAAAATTGTGAAGAAAATTGCGTACCTTGGTCAGATATGATGGATATCGGTGCCCCATGTAATCGAACTATCTCCTCAATGTAAAGCTTGGCATAATCATCTCCCGAATAGTTAGTTATAACAGGCAAAAAATGGGCTGACTTAGTCAGTCGATCAACAATCACCCAAATGGAATCATACTGGTTTTGGGACCTCAAAAATCCCATAATAAAGTCTATATATATCATTTCCGACTTTCACAATGGCAAAGTTATCTCTTGGGAAGTACCACCGGGCCTCATATGTTCCACTTTAACTTGTTGACAATTTAAAAACTTGGCAAATATTTAGCCACATCACGCTTCATAGTATTCCACCAATAAATAGATTTTAGATCATGATACATCTTGGTAGATCCTGGGTGAAAAACATATCTCGAAGTGTGAGCTTCATCATGGATTCTATTCCACATACCATCTACATCCGGCACACATAATCTACCCTAATATCTCAAAATACCATCACCATAAATTTTGAAGGACATCACCTTCTGTTGACCCCCATCTTTCTTCATGTGCATCAAGATGGGATCTTTTATCTGCTTCTCTTTAACTTCATCATAAAAGGATGATTTAGCTATATTATGAACAATCATCCCTCCATCATCAAAATCTAAGAGTCGCACTCCAATATTTGTAAGTTGGTGAATATCCTTCACTATCTCTGTTTTCCCTTCTTCAAAATAAGAAAGGCTACCTATAGACAACCTGCTAAGGGCATCGACTACCACATTCGCCTTGCCCAGATGATAGTACAGGCTCATGTCATAATCATTTAGCAATTCCATCCAGCGCCTTTGCCTGAGTTTTAATTCTTTCTGTGAGAAAACATACTGTAAACTCTTATGGTCAGTGAAAATATCGACATGCACCCCATAAAGATAATGCCTCCAGATTCTAAGTACAAACACCACAACTGCTAACTCCAAGTCATGAGTAGGGTAATTGCACTCATGCACTTTCAACTATCTAGATGCATAAGCCACCACCTTACCATCCTGTATAAGTACACACCTAAGTCCAATACGGGATGTATCACAATACATAACAAACCTTTTTGTATCATCCAAACGAGTCAGAACAGGTGCCATAGTCAATTTGTCTTTCAACTTCTCAAAACAATTCGCATAGGAGTCAGACAACACAAACTTTGCCTTTTTCTATGTCAACTGAGTAAGCGGAGTAGCTATGGAGGAAAAAATCTCTACAAACCTTCTGTAGTACCCTGCCAAACCCAAGAAGCTATGAATGTCAGTTGGATTCATGGGTCTGGTCTATTTTCTCACTGCCTCAACCTTTTGGGGTCCACCATAATCACGCCACTAGACACAATATGCCTCAAGAAAGCAATAACACTTGGCCAAAATTCATATTTGGAGAATTTTGCATATAGCTTATAATCTCTGCGAATCTGAAGGATAATTCAGAGGTGATTGATATGGTCCTCCTCACTCTTAGAATAAACAAAGATGTCATTAATGAAAACTATGATAAACAGGTCTAGAAAATGACGGAAGACCCTAGTCATTAGATCCATGAAAGTTGTAGGGGTATTAGTCAACCTGAAGGACATGACTAAGAATTCATAATGGCCGTATCTTGTTTGGAAAGCTGTTTTGGAAATGTTTGACTCTCTAACCTTCAACTGATGGTATCCCAAACGAAGATCTATCTTTGAAAAACATCTAGCACCCTGAAGCTGGTCAAAAAGATTATAAATCCTAGTAAGAGTATATTTATTTTTAATTGTAACCTTATTCAACTGGCAGTAATCTATGCACATATGAAGGGAACCATTATTCTTTCACATAAAAAATATAGGTGCACCCAGGGAGAAACACTAGGATGGATAAAACCTTTATCTAGAAGATCTACTAGTTGTTCTTTCAACTCTTTCAGTTCTGCAAAAGCCATTCTATATGGCGGAAGAGAAATGGGATAGGTGTTTAGCAATAAATCAATACCAAAATCTATCTCCTTATCAGGTAGAATTCCTAGGAGATCATCTAGAAAGACTTCTGGAAACTCATTTACCACTGGGACAGATGAAAAGAAAGGACTTTTATTATTAGAATCTTTAACCCAGATAAGATGGTACAAAAAACCTTTGGAGATAAGTTTACGGGCTCTGAGATAAGATATAAAGTTCCCTTTAGGTGCTGAAGAATGCCCCTCCCATTCTAAGAAAGGTTCATTCGAAAAAGAAAAAGTGACTCTTCGGGTCCTACAATTCAGTATGGCATAACATGAATGGACCCAATCCATTCCTGAGATAGCATCAAAGTCAACCATCTCAAGCTCTATGAGGTTTGCCACAGTATTTCGGCTACAAATAGATACAACATAATCCCTATACACCCTTCTAGCTATAACAGAATCTCCTACCGGAGTGGAAATAGAGAAAGGTTCAGCAATCACATTAGGCTCAAACCCAAAACCAACATCCATATAAGGGGTCGTCAAGTAATACACAAATATCATGATAAAATATTTGCAACGTATTGATAACTACATCGGGTAAAGCCTCTACTTTCTGGTGGTTAGTCAAGGCGTATAACCGGTTGTAGCCATTTTTACCAACTGGAGTGGTGCCCTTCTGAGGTGGTGGTGATGCAGAATAATTTGCTTGCGACTTGGCTCCTCCAATATTACCCTTTGCTGCTGGATAGTGTCTCTATATATGGCCTGGCTGCCCATACGAATAACACACCATAGCTCCAAACTGATATCTCCCTGGATGATTCCTCCCGCACCTTCCACAGCGTGGGTATGAACAAGAGATTTGAGCTAAGTTTCTCTGCGACTGTGCATCCTGCATCCTCAACCCCTGACTAGACTGAAAATTCTAGGTGCACTGCTCGGCTGGGTCTAGACAACGGAGCACTAGCTGCAAACTGTGCGATCCCTAATTCTTTCTCTTTTTCCATTTGTTACTCTTATTACCGCTCTGCTACTAACTGTAGCTCTAGTCTTTGGCTCTCTTTGCCTGCTTGTCCTTCTCTCTAGATTGAACGATCTTCTTTTTCTTCTCCTCAACTTATTGCATATAAACTGATAGTCTGGTAAAGTTCATGTACCTATTCAATATTACTCCCTGATATTTAAGTACCAAGTTATCTGAAAGGCCAGATGCAAGTTTCCTCATTCAGCCCTTATATTACCAGTCATATCAGGAGAAAAATGGGCTAGTTAGTTGAACTTTAGAGTTTACTCCTGGACACTCATCTTTCCTTTCTTCAGGTTTATGAATTCTTCAGCTTTGGCTTCCATCAGCTCTAGAGGGAAGAATTGATCAAGGAAGGCCTCCACTAACTTTCCCCAAACTATGGGCTTAACACTCTCACCCTTCGTATCCTTCTACTCATTAAACCATTTGTTTTCTATATCCTTAAGCTGGTATGCTACTAATTCAACCCCTTCCACCAGGTCTACATGCATTACCCTGCAAATCTTCTCCATTTTGTCCACAAACTCCTATGGATCCTCTTCTACCTTAGTACCTAAAAATTTATGTGAGTTCATTCTCATGAACTGACCTACCCTAGTAGCCTCTGATGTAATAGATGCAGACCTAATATCTTGTGACCTCTGAGTTTGTGCGGATACCAGTTGTGCAAGCATATGAATGGATTATCTGAATTCCGCATTACATATGTCCCTTTGAGAAGACTGAGGACAGTTAACATTTATTCTTGGAGCTCGAGGAGGACTGGTCGAGACTGGGGGTACTCCTGTAGTAGGAACGGGTTCTAGGATATACGCTCTGTTGTGGGTATGCATCCCTTGGGTGGGGAAAACTTCATAATCCTGAGTATTATGATTGTTGGAGTGACAAGGAGGCATGGCAACTTTTTCTAAAATACAAAAGATCGCCTGATTAGGGAACAGATTATACTCCAAAGCAGGAACTAAATCACAAACAGGGGAAACATTCCTAAACGCCTAGTAGCCTCCCGCTTATAAGTGTGGTACACTACATACCCATAAACAAGACTCTACCCAACACAATTTTTGCAGATACCTTGGGACCATGAACCGTGCTCTGATATGAAGTTTGTCACGACCAAAACCAAGGCCCTGGCTGTGACTAGCATCCCGAACTATGAAGGATGGATACCTCTCTCTATCTGATAGTCATGCACAATGTTCATATAATAAAAAAAGATGTAGAACAAAACATAATATGGAATCATGGTCTATTCTAAATTCACAATAATAATGAAACTGCAATTAAACAACATCTAAATAACATCTGAATCAGTTTGCAAAATCTCTACTGTATCTCAAAATAATACTATCTGAAAATCTAGGAAAATGCCCCCAGTAGACTAAAAACCAAAGAAATGATAAAGAGTTGGAAGACATTAGGCCTTCTGGAATATAAAAGGCTCACCACTGAACTCTTCTCTGTTGTTCGAAATATCTACTGTTTATCAGGACCCCTAGACTGAACCTCAGATCCTAAGAGGTATGGGAGGGGGTAAATACAGATGTACTGGTACGCAGTGAAAATAAAAAATAATCGTTGATATTCAACATATGTGAGAGCAATTTAAAACAATTCATAAACATATCATATAGTAAGAAATTATATGGTCATTTTAAAAGACTCTGTGAAATCATCTGAAATCTGAGACACTCCTTATGTTACTTCTATGCTAGGTGGTATACCCTACAATAATGTAATTCCATGGGCTATATGGAATTTATCATTAACTCAGCAGCCAAGTCCCCTGTAATACCCCAAAAAATCCAAACGACTATTAGAGCCATGTACCAAGCTTATGCATAGTACATCATGGTTATATTTTAGTTTTATGAGTAAGTTAGATGTACATTAAGGCTTCAAATAACTCCTAGCTATCAGACGAATCAAAACATTCCTTACCGATTGAATTCTTGAAAAGGATATTGGTATAGTCAACTTCAAATGAGCATATCTCTCATTATACTTGGAATTTTTGAGATCATGACCTATCAATAGATATATAATTGAATTATATTTCCAAATATACCAATTTCTCCTAAATCTAATATCAGAGGAAAGAGTTATCCCTATTTTATTCAAACATGTCAAGCTGGAAAACGGTGATGACGTTTCTGACGGGCTATCACGTTTCTGAAAACCTTTTTGATGACGTCGTCACATTTTGAAGACATTTCTAATGACGTCGTCAACCTTGGGAAGAAAATCATGAATTTGGACCCCTTTTGTAATGACCATTCATGATGGCCTATCACGGGCCTGACGGCCTGTCACGAATGGCGACAAGTATATTTTTCCAGCAATTCAAGGGCATTTTTGCAAGGGTATTTTGGTCATTTCCTTCACCTTCCATGACTTATAACCCTAAAGAGGTGTAATTTTGCCTATTTTACTTCAGTTAAGCATCTCAAAAACCCTCTCTTACGCTCTCAACGACAAGATTAGTGTTTCCATCAAACTCATCTCTCAAAATCAAGATTCAAGCCCTTTTCTAAGATAATCGAGAATTAAGTTTCCCAATCCAAGAACTCTCCAGCAAATCAACAAGGTCCCCTTTCTAATTTATGCGTAGTGTTCATCTATGGATTCAATCCGTTCATAGAGCTCAAGAACCATGTTTTAAATATTATTTTGTAAACTTTTTATGGTGATATGAGTATGTACATGTTGACGATTGTTGTTTAAGTTTCAATGTGATTTCGAAAGGTGTTTTCATGGAATATATATGTTTGTTAATAGAAAACCATGAACTTTAGGTGGTTTAATATGGTGCGAGTATGAAACCCACCTCTTCCTTAAAGAATGTATGTAAGGTGTTTGATAAAATGCTTAGGATTCTAGAAATTCATGTTTTTATGGTTCCATGATGTCTAAATGACAAGTCCATGTTAGCTATATACATCAATATGAATTCCATGCTTTTCATGTGCTGCTATTGTGGTGGTATGAAGCATGTAAGATAACAGAGATATACAATATGTACACAAAATATATCCATGCATTCCCTACAATGTTTAAGATATTAAATAAACATATGAAATATGATATACCCTACTTATGATATTATGAATTATGGACTCAAATCTTGTGATGAAGTCATGTCATGTGTGTCAGTTTCCTTCTATCGAGTCCTGGGGGGATTCGTACCCGAAAAACATAGTTGTGTTCCTAGAGACATGTCATGTTGTCATGATAATCTCAGTCAAGCTATAATCTATAGTACTCAGTCAGTCATGTAACTCAGGAAACCTGAGAAATCTCATGATCTCAGTTAACTCTCAGATAATAGTACTACTCCGTCAGTCAATGAAAGTTAGTTAATTTGTCCATGTAAAGTCTGTTAAATCATGTTTAATCTCTTCAGATGGGAGTAGAAGTTAGTATCGAGTAAACCCAAGGATGGGAATTCACCTACAAGTTTAGGGTGTGATTCTTAGCAGTCATCCTTGTGTTCCAAAACTACGTAGCCAGCATAGGTTGAGGCATCTTAGCCTATCAGATTAGGGTTGAAGAGGTGGATTAACCTGTCAGTTTAGGGTTCCCACCATTTTTCTTTTGAATACCTTCCAGCTAAAGGTCACCCACAACTGTCCTTACCTGTAGCGCAGTATTAATACCCCTCTAGTCAGAGTAGATATTAGACCCCAACTTAGCTATATGCATTATTGGGGCATGTCAGTTAAACATCTGCCTTCCATAGTCTCAGAATCAATCTTAGTAAAAGAACTTAGATAGGTCTTTAGATTTCAGTATATCAGACTGTCAAATACAGTCAGACTCAGATACAGTACAAAACTCAGATAGTTCTATCAGATTCAGGATTGTTAGATACAGTCGCCCATGTTATCAAAATTTTAGTATCAGTCATGTTTGCCATCAGTAAACCATGTATTAACATACAGGACTAGCTATCATGCACCCATGATTTCAGTTACTATGTATGCCTGTTTGTACTCTTACATTCATAATAGTCAGATAGTTAGCATTGTTCATGAATGTAAACCCTGTTTATATTTAGCCTACCTTACTTGTATACTCAGTACTCCTTCGTACTAATGCATTTGAGCTATGGTGCTTTCTTTTTATATTACACCATAGGTTAAGAGACACGAGCTCCAGATCAGCAGTAGCTGTATCATTTCCAGTCGCAGAGATTTAGTGAGTCCTCTTCATTCAAGGATAATATGATTTGATTTATTAATTATTATTTTATCTAGTTATCAGTTTACGGAGTTAGTTGGAGGCATGTTCCTTTAACTCCTTATTCAAACAGTACTTAGAGGCTTTCAAATTCAATATTCAGACTTATGTTCAGATTTGATTCAGTTTTCAGCTATTTTGGATATCTTTCACCCATATTAATATTATGTTTTGACAGATTCTTTATTCAGTTTAACCTTATGGCCTACATGTTTATGTTTTCTGCATTATTATATTATATATGCAGTGTACAGGTACAGATATCAGTCATGGGTTAGCTTGTGGTCCCTCGGGGTCATAAGCACCATGTAGTATTTTGATTCAGAAAATCGGGGTGTTACAAACTTGGTATCAGAGCCTAAGGTTATAGAGTCCTAGGAATTCTGAAAGCCACATTTAGTAGAGTCTTGTGCATGGGTGTGTTGCACGCCACATTTATGTCCAAGAGGTTATGAGATATTTTAGGAACAGTTCGCTTTCTTCAGTATTCATGTCGTGCTAGTAAGCATAATTTTAAGTCAGTCTCTCAGTCTAATCGCTCTTCTCTTATTTTAGAAACATGCATCCAAAGAGAAGAAATCATCCAGCTCCTCTGCCCGAAGATCCTTTGGGCGAACATGTTTCTCAAGTGGAGTTTAGGATCGTATTTACCACTCCAGCTCAGTTTGTATCTTCCCAGAATGAATGACCAGCAATCATTCCGGACAACTCAGTGGCTAATTTAGCAACAGCTAGGATTCGAGACTTCACCCAAATAAACCCTCCATCCTTCTTTGGGTCTAAGACAGTCGAGGATCCTAAGGAATTCATTGACCAAGTTTAGAAGTTTATTAATATCATGGGAGTCACTTTTTCTTAGAGTGCCGAGTTAGCCGCATACCAATTGCTGGATGTCTCTCACACTTGGTACAATCAGTGGTTAGCAAAAAGGTTAGAGGATGTAGGTCCTGTTAAGTGGGAAGAATTTCTCACAGCTTTGTTAGACAGATTCTTTCCCCAAGAGCTAAGAAAGGCTAAAGATCATGAGTTCAACAATCTAAGAAAGGGAAATATGATGGTTAGAGAGTATTCTCTTAGATTTACTCAGCTAGCCAGATATGCCTCTCATGTAGCTGCAGACAACAGGGCTAAGATAAGTAAGTTCGTGTCAAGGGTGAATGATAATATGGTAAATGACTGTAGGTCTGCCATGCTGAATAGTGATATGACTTTAGCCAGGCTCATAATCCACACTCAACAGATAGAGGAGTAGAAGGTTAAGACTATGGAGAGGCAAAACAAGAGAGAAAGATCAAGCAGTTTTAGTTTTGCTTAACCCAAATCAGAGGGAGGAAATCTTTTACAGTTTCATCCTAATTCAATAGTTCCAGCCCCTTCTTCCTATAGTTCCCCAGTGCCGATGTTCATGGATGGAAATAGAGACGGAGCACTAGGCTCTAAATCTCAAGGCAGTGTTAGCAGTGCTCGAACAAATCCCCTTTGTCAGACTTGTGGTAAGAATCATAATGGTATTTGCAGAGCTGGTAGTGATATCTATTTTGGTTGTGGTAAGCTAGGCCACAGAATTAGAGTGTTTCCTCATCCAGGCCCTCAGGGTCATCAGAATCGCCTCATAGCTTAGTTCAGTCACCAAAACTAGTAGGGTGCCACTTCCAGTACTACTAGTGGGCAACGCCCAAATAGACTCTATGCTCTTCAGATTCGACAGGATCATGTTATATATTATTTCCTTCCTGGGGCATATTGTGTCCAGTGAAGGGATAAGAGTGGATCCCAGGAAAGTTGAAGCAGTGAGAAAATGGCCCAGACCCTCGACTCCAACTGATATTCAGAGCTTCTTGGGTTTGGCGGGGTATTACAGAAGGTTCGTCGAGATTTTTTCTTCCATAGATGCTCCGTTTACTAAACTGACTCAAAAAAAGATGAAGTTTGTATGGTCTGACTTGTGTGAAAACTATTTTGAGAAGTTGAAGGACAAGCTGACAACTGCTCCTGTTTTAACCCATCCCGAGGGTGTAGATAATTTGTGGTTTATTTTGATGCATCCAGTGTGGGACTTGCTTTTGTATTGATGCAGCGTGGTAAGATGATAGCTTATCCATCTAGGAATTTAAAGTTGCATGAGCATAATTACCCCACTCATGACTTTGAGTTAGCAGCTGTGGTGTTTACACTTAGAATCTAGAGGCACTATCTCTATAGAGTGCATGTTGATATTTACACTGACCATAAAAGTTTGCAGTATGTTTTCTCATAGAAAGAATTGAACCTCAGGCAGAGGCGTTGGATGGAGCTTTTGGAAGACTATGATATGAGTCTGTATTACCATCCGGGCAAGGCAAATGTTATAGCCGACACCCTCAGTAGGTTGTCTATGGGCAGCCTTTCTCATATAGAAGAAGGAAAGAAAGAGATGGTGAAGGATATTTACCGCCTTGTAAATCTGGGAGTGCGACTCTTAGATTTCAAATATGGAGGGGTGATTATTCATGAGTTATCTAAGTCATCCCTCTGTGCTGAAGTTAAGGAGAAGTAGGTTGAAGATCCCATCTTGATGCAAATCAAGAAAGATGTAGGTCAATAAAAGGTTATGTCATTTGAAATTGGTGGTGATAGTATTATGAGATCTCAAGGTAGGTTGTCTGTTCTGAATATTGATGGGCTATGGGAAAGAATCCTTAATGAGGTGCACACTTCGAGGTATGTCATTCACCTAGGCTCTACTAAGAGGTACCATGATTTGAAAACCCTGTGTTGGTGGAATAATATGAAATGTGATGTAGCTGATTTTGTGTCCAAGTGTTTGAACTGTCAACAAGTGAAGGTAGAACACACGAGGACAGGTGGTACTTCCCAAGAGATAGCCCTGCCTTTATAGAAGTGGGAGTTGATAAACATGGACTTCATTACAGGACTTCTAAGATCCCAAAACCATCTGATTCTATATGGGTGATTGTAGATCGGTTGACAAAGTTAGCCCACTTTTTGCCTGTAAGGACTAATTATTTGGGAGAGGGTTATGCTAATATTTACGCTGAGGAGATAGTTCGGTTTCATGGGGCACCAGTTTCCATTATATCCGATAGAGGTACGCAATTTTCATCTCAGTTCTGGGGATCTTTTCAGAAGGGTTTAGGTACATAAGTGAATTTGAGCACAACTTTCCACCCTTAGACAGATAGGCAAGTTGAGCGTACCATTCAGACCCTCAAGGATACGTTGAGGGCATGCGTTATTGATTTCAAAGGTAGTTGGGCAGATCACCTGCCACTGGTTGAATTTGCTTACAATAATAGTTACCATGATAGCATCAAGATGGCTCCTTTAGACGCTTTGTGTGGGAGGAGATGTAGGTCTCTGATAGGACGGTATGAAGTGGGTGAGACCCAGTTATATGGTCCTGATCTTGTTCATCAGGCGATGGAGAAAGTGAAGATCATTAGAGAATGACTCAAGACTACTCAGAGTCGTCAGAAGTCCTATGCCGATGTTCAGAGAAGAGAACTAGAGTTTGAAGTTGGTGATTGGGTATTTCTCAAGGTTTCTCCTATGAAAGGAGTTATGTGGTTTGGAAAAAAGGGTAAATTGAGCCCTCGCTATATAGGGCCATATCAGATTTTGAGAAAGATTGGTGCAGTTGCTTATGAGCTAGAATTTCCTGCAAGTTTGGGTTCCGTTCATCCGGTATTCCATGTATCCATGTTAAAAAATGCATTGGAGATCATTCTTCGGTATTGCCAGTAGAGGGTGTCAAAGTGACAGATTCCTTGTCTTACGAAGAAGAGCCTATTGAAATTTTAGATCGCCAATTTCGAAAGCTGAGAAGCAAAGAGATAGCCTCATTAAAGGTACTGTGGAGGAATTAGAAAGTCGAAGAAGCAACTTGGGAGTCAGAAAATGACATGAGAATTAGATATCCCAATTTGTTTGCTTCAATGGAGGATGAGACAGAAGGTACTATTCCTATCTTATCTTTCCTAGTCCTTTATTATGCTTAAAATTGTGTCTGTCTGTGTCCTGCATCATCATTCGGGGATGAATGATCCTAAGGGGGGATAATGTAACGCCCCGCATTTTGGGCTACAATATAGACCATGATTCCGATGTGTAGATAAATCCTGAAGCTATAAAATCCTATGCCAATACGGCATGGTAATTATTTGTGTAGCAGGTGAATCCATTCAAGCTTGAATTTAGACCATAGAGGTCCTTCAACTCAAAGACGAGTTGAAACTATTTTGATCGACTAAGTTTTAGTGGACGTTGTCAATTGTCTCAGCTTCCATCGACCATAATTATCTGTATATGTCGAATTAGGGAGCCTACTATGTGTCAAATGATAGGTATTCGAGTTAGCTTTCCAACGATACCAATTTCACCCGAGCAAGAAGTTATGGCCTTTCAAAGTGATATGCGTCGCCTAGCCAATCGCCCATGGCCACTGGAATGCATAGGCGATAGCCTAGGCGGCGCCTATGTAAACATAGGTGATGGAATGGGCGGGCGCCTACGTAAAGGTTTCAAGTGACTTAAACACTCCATTTTTGGGGCAAAATGGTCCTTTTCCACCCTTAGTTAGCCCTAAAACAAGAAATTCAGTTCCAAGGACCCCAAAATACACCTTAATTCATCAAAAGTACTCAAGGATTCTCCTTAGGGTTTCAAAATAAAAACCCAAGAAACTCAAGATTTAACCAGGGGTTTTAGTAAATAATTGCATATTTGGAATCCTCTCAACGTAGGCTTCGAGAAGCATCTAATATTCATAGTAATCGAGGTATGCAGGGTTATCTCAAAAATCTCATGGGATTTAAAAATTAATGTATTCAAATGGGGGTTTTGAAATTATGAATATGATTATATTTTAAACATTTTATGATATTGATTTGGCCCTTAGGCCTACTCCCAAGGTGATTTGCTATATGATATATGTTTATGCATGTATTCCGAAAAAATGCTAACTTGAGAGCATGAATGATATGAAATTTCCTCTCTTGATGTGAATTTTTTTTAAATGTTCATATGATGTAAATTGTTTGAAAACATCCTGAAGTGCATGACATGAAATGTTTTGAGAATTGATATGATTTTGACTTGAAAACGATAAGGTCATTCATGTTGAATACAATGGTTGAATGAGAAGAATGATGTGATATTGATGGCTTGCAAGTCGGGTATGAAGATACCCAATAGAGTATGACATGTGATTGATTTGAACAAAGTTTGAATGCATTGATTTTTATGAGAAATGTGGATGTTCGAAGAAGGCGTTTGAGTGAAAGTGCTCGCTAGAAACCATAGTTGCCGATTCATATGATATTGTATCCTACATGGGAGGATAATAAAATAGTTGGGACATCTCACATGGGGGGATTCCCTGCGGTGTACTCACATGGGGGGTATACCGGCTCCAAATCCTGGAGGCTACTTGGATTGGAGGCTTGGTCGCCGAGCACCAGAGGTGGATTCCACGTAACCGTGGAATTACAATTGTAGGGTATTCCACCAAGCTCAATTGCATTACATTGGTATTGAAAACTATTACATTATGCCCATTTTTTTCAAATGATTTGATATGAAACTGCTTTATAATGGCTCTCACCTATATTATGCAAAAATATTATATTTCTGTTTTGATTTCTCTGTGTACCAGTACTTTTTTATTGACCCCCTTTCCTCCTAGGTTTGGAGGCACAGTCTAGGGGTCTAGACAACCAGTAGATTCCTTGCGACAGATCGTAGAATTAAGTGGTGAGCCTTCTATATTTCGGAAGGCCTGATGTCTACAGTTTAATTTGTCATTTATTAGTTTTGGGTCTACTAGGGGCCTTGTCCCGGTTTTCAGATAGATATTTGTTTAATTCATGTAGTAGAGATTTTGCAGACATTATAGAGATATTGTGTTGAGATTGTGGGACATTATTCCCCATATTACTTTCGCATGATTCTTGACCATGTTTCCGTTATATTATGTATCTTCCGCATTTCTTTTATCATATGAATTGTGTGCGTGATTACTAGAAAGATAAGGGTGTTTCGATCCTCATGGTTTGAAATACTCATCACGGCCAGGGCCCTGTTTGGGTCATGACAAACTTGGTATCAAAACATGGTTCATGGTCCTAGGGTGTCTGTGAAATCGCGTCGGGTAGAGTCCTATTTATGGGTGTGTAGAGTGCCACACTTATAAGCAGGATGCTGCTAGGCATTTAGGAAATGTTTCCCTTCTTTGTGATTTAGTTCGTGCTTTAAAGTCTGAACTGTCCCCTAATCTATAATCACTTGTATTTCAGAAACACAGTTATGCCTCCATATCGTATCATCAATCAGAATGCTCAGGCAGATGAGGTCCGTCCCACCCATGGGATGCGGACCCATAACAGAGCTCACACTCTAGAAATTTTCCTTACTCTGGGAGTCCCTCCAGTCCTGACCAATCCACCTCGAGCTCCGTGGACTATTGCTAACCTTCCCCCAACTGCCCCAGGAAATATTTCAAATGCAGAATTCAGACAGTCTATTCATATGCTCACATAGTTGGTAGCTAACCAGGCTCAATGATCGAAATACGTTGGGTATGCATCTATATGTCTGAGGCTACTAAGGTCGGACATTTCATAAAGATGAACCCACCTAAGTTCACTGGCACCAAGGTAGAGGAAGATCCACAGGAGTTCATGGATGAAATAGAAAGGATCTTTATGGTAATGCATGTGGATGAGGTTGAAGGGGTGGAACTGGCAACTTATCAACTCAAGGATGTTACAAATCAGTGGTATGCCGACTGGGAGGATGCAAAAGGTGAGAGTGATGTGCCCACAGTTTGGGGCGAATTTGTGGAAACTTTTCTTGATCGATTCTTTCCTCTGGAGTTGAGGGAGGCCAAGGCAGAAGAGTTTATGAATCTGAAGCAGGGAAGTATGAGTGTCCAGGAGTACACTTTGGAGTTTAATAAACTAGCCCGCTATGCACCAGAGTTGACTAGTAATATGAGAACCCTGATGAGGAAATTTGTAGTCGGCCTTGCTGATAACCTGGTACTTGAGTGCCAGGGGCTATGTTGAACAAGGAGTTAGAATTTACTCGGCGGACCGTTCATATGCAGTAGATAGAAGAGAAGAAAAAGAAAATTTCAAAAACAAGAGAGAAAGACAGGCAAGAAAAGAGAACCAAAATCGCGGATCAGAATCATAGCTAGCCACAGAGCGGCAACTGGGGAAATAGATGGCAAAAGAAGAAGTCATAGAGTAATGCACAGTCTGCTGCCAGCACCCCTACGCCCGGACCACCAACAGATAGATGATCATAAAATTTCTAGACTCATCATAGATCGACATCCCTAGATATTCAGTCACAGGAGAGTGTGGCCCAACAACGTCGTACTTATCCACGATGTGAGATTTGTGGGAGGAATCACCCAGGGAAGTGTTTTTTGAGGGGAAGAATTGTTATACTTGTGGCAAAGTGGGACATCTTCAGAAAGACTGCCCTTCTGCTGGAGGAAATACAGGGGCGGGGGGACTAAGCCCCAAGCCACATTAACAGCTCCTCATCATAAGGGTACCCCTTCAGCTGCCGGGAACAGTCGCAACTGGTTATATGCTTTAACAAACCGCTAAGAGGTGGATGTTTCCCCAGATATTGTTACTGGTATGTTACAAATCTTTTCCCATGATGTTTATGTGTTACTTGATCCCGGTTCTACTTTATCTTATGTGACCCCCTATGTGGCTGTCGGTTTTGGGTTTGAGCCCGAAGTCATTGAAGAACCCTTCATTATTTCCACTCCTGCAGGTGATTCTATTATTGCTAGAAGGGTTTATAGAAATTGTGTTATGTCTATTCTTAGTAGGGATATTATGGCCGACCTTTTAGAACTTGATATGGTAGATTTTGATGCCATCCTTGGGATGGACAGGCTCCATTTGTGTTATGTCACCCTTGATTGCAAAACCCAAAAGTTCACTTTTTATTTTCCGAATGAGACTCCAATTGTATGGGCAGGGAGTTCTGTGGAACCTAGAGGTCACTTTATCTCTTATCTTAAAGCCCGAAAGCTTATCTCCAAAGGCTATATGTACCATCTAATCCGAGTAAAAGACCCAAGAGTTGAAATTTTTTCTTTTTAGTCAGTCCCTGTAGGGAATGAGTTTCTAGAAGTCTTTCCTGAAGATTTCCCAAGGATACCACCTAATAGGGAAATAGAATTTGGCGTTGATGTGTTGCTAGACACCCATCCTATTTCTATTCTGCCAAAAAGAATGGCTCCCATAGAACTAAAAGAGTTGAAAGAGCAGTTGGAAGACCTTCTAGATAAGGGTTTTATTTGCCCCATTGTGTCCCCTTGGGGTGCACCTGTACTTTTCATGCGAAAGAAAGACGGTTCCCTTCGTTTGTGCATAGACTATCGTCAGCTGAATAAGGTAATGATTAAAAACAGGTATCCTCTTCCGACGTTGATGATCTTTTTGACCAGCTTCAGGGTGCTAAGTGTTTTTTGAAAATAGATCTTCATTCGGGTTATCATTAGTTGAAAGTTAGGGAGTCAAACGTTCCTAAGACAGCCTTTCAAACCCGATATGGTCACTACAGATTTTTAGTCATGTCCTTCGGGTTGACTAACGCCCCTGCAGCCTTTATGGATCTTATGAATAGAGTGTTCCATTAGTTTCTTGACTTGTTCGTTATTGTATTTATTTATGATATTTTGATATATTCTAAGAGTAAAGAGGATCACGGCAATCACCTCCGAATTATTCTTCAGACTCTTAAGGATCATCAGCTGTATGCCAAATTTTCTAAGAGTGAATTTTGGTTAGATGCTATTGCCTTCCTGGGGCATATTATGTCCAGTAATGGGATAAGAGTGGATCCCCAAAAAGTTGAAGCAGTGAGAAAATGACCCAGACCCATGACTCCAATCGATATTTGGAACTTCTTGGGTTTGGCGGGGGTATTACAGAAGGTTCGTAGAGATTTTTTCAATAGCTGCTCTGTTTACTAAACTGAATAAGAAAAAGATAAAGCTTGTGTGGTTTGACTTATGTGAAAACAATTTTGAGAAGTTGAAGGACAAGATGACTACTGCTTCTGTTTTGACCCATCCTGAGGGTGTAGATGATTTTGTGGTTTATTGTCATGCGTCCCGTATGGGACTTTGTTGTGTATTGATGCAGCGTGGTAAGGTGATAACTTATGTATCTAGGAAGTTAACGGTGCATGAGCGCAATTACCCCACTCATGACTTGGAGTTAGCAGCTGTGGTGTTTGTACTTAGAATCTGGAGGTACTATCTCTATGGAGTGCATGTTGATATTTATACTTACCATAAGAGTTTGCAGTATGTTTTCTCATAGAAAGAATTGAACCTTAGGCAGAGGCATTGGATGGAGCTTTTGAAAGACTATGATATGAGTCTGCATTACCATCCGGGCAAGGAAAATATTATAGCCGATGCCCTCAGTAGGCTGTCTATGGGCAGCCTTTCTCATGTAGAAGAAGGAAAGAAAGAGATGGTGAAGGATATTCACCGCCTTGCAAATCTGGGAGTGCGAATCTTAGATTCTGAATATGGAGGGGTGATTGTTCGTGAGTTATCTAAGTCATCCCTTAGTGCTGAAGTTAAGGAGAAGATGGTTGAAGATCCCATCTTGATGCAAATCAAGAAAGATGTGGGTCAACAAAAGGTTATGTCGTTTGAAATTGGTGGTGATGGTATTCTGAGATTTTAGGGTAGGTTGTGCGTCTCGAATATTGATGGACTACGGCAAAGAATCCTTAATAAGGCGCACACTTCGAGGTATGTCGTTCACCCAGGCTCTACTAAAATGTACCATGATCTGAAAACCTTGTATTGGTGGAATAACATGAAACGTGATGTAGCTGATTTTGTGTCCAAGTGTTTGAACTGTCAACAAGTGAAGGTAGAATACATGAGGCCAGGTGGTACTTCCCAAGAGATAGCCCTGCCTTTATGGAAGTGGGAGATGATAAACATGGACTTCATTATAAGACTTTTGAGATCCCAAAACTAGTATGATTCTATATGGGTGATTGTAGATCGGTTGACAAAGTCAGCCCACTTTTTGCTTGTAAGGACTAATTATTTGGGAGAGGATTATGCTAAGATTTACATTGAGGCGATAGTTCAGTTGCATAGGGCACCAGTGTCTATTATATCCGATAGAGGTACAAAGTTTTCATCTCAGTTCCGGAGATCTTTTCAGAAGGGTTTATGTATATAAGTGAATTTTAGCACAACTTTCCACCCTCAGACAGATAGTCAAGCTAAGCGTACCATTCAGACCCTCGAGGATATGTTGAGGGCATGCATTATTTATTTTAAAGGTAGTTGGGTAGATCACTTGCCACTTGTTGAATTTGCTTACAATAATAGTTACCATGCTAGCATCAAGATGGCTCCTTTTGAGGCTCTGTATAGGAGAAGATATAGGTCTCTGATAGGATGGTATAAAGTGGGTGAGACCCAGTTATATGGGCCTGATCTTGTTCATCAGGCGATAGAGAAAGTGAAGATCATTAGAGAATGACTCAAGACTGCTCATAGTCGTCAGAAGTCCTATGCCGATGTTCAGAGAAGAGAACTAGAGTTTGAAGTTGGTGATTGGGTGTTTCTCAAGGTTTCTCCTATGAAAGGAGTTATGCGGTTTGGAAAAAGGGGTAAATTGAGCCCTCTCTATATAAGGCCATATCAGGTTTTGTGAAAGATTGGTGTAGTTGCTTATGAGCTAGAATTGCCTGCAAGTTTGGGTTCTGTTCACCCAGTATTCCATGTATCCATGTTAAAAAATGCATTGGAGATCATTCTTTGGTATTTCCAGTAGAGGGTGTCAAAGTGAAAGATTCCTTGTCTTACAAAGAGTAGCTCGTTGAAATTTTAGATCGCCAAGTTCGAAAGCTGAGGAGCAAAGAGATAGCCTCAGTAAAGGTACTGTGGAGGAATCAAAAAGTCGAAGGAGCAACTTGGGAGTCAGAAGATGAAATGAGAATTAGATATCCCAATTTGTTTGCTTCAATGGAGGATGAGAGAAAAGGTAATATTCCTATCTTATCTTTCCTAGTCCTTTATTATACTTGAAATTGTGTCTGTCTGTGTCCCTCATCATCATTCGGGGACGAATGATCCTAAGGGGGGATAATGTAACGCCCTACATTTTGGGCTACAATATAGACCATGATTCCGATGGTGTTGATAAATCCCGAAGCCATAAAATCCTATGCCAATATGGCATGTTAATTATTTTTGTATCATATGAATCCATTCAAGCTTGAATTTAGACGATAGAGGTCCTTCAACTCAAGGACGAGTTGAAACTATTTCGATCAACTAAGTTTTAGTGGATGTTGTAAATTGTGTCAGATTCCATCGACTATAAGTCTTTGTATATGTCGAATTAGGCACCCAACTATGTTTTAAATGATAGGTCTTCGAGTTAGCTTTCCATACATATACATAAACATGTAAGCCAATTTAAGGGGAAAGGCCTAAAGACCAAATAAACAATACAATTAAGCATTCATAATGCATAATAAAGTTATGTATTTCAAAAACCCTTTCTAAAATTCATGCTTGAAAACCTTTAAATCATGGTCTAGTGTTTACAAGCCCATGTAGTTTTTAGGATAAACCCCACGTACCTCTATTTCGGAAAATAATGGAAGATTCTTGAAGCTATGGATTGGGGATTCCAAATCACTAATTATCTTCTAAAACCCATGGTTGAATCTTGAGTTATTTGGTTTTTTAGTTTGAAACCCTTGTGAATGTTCTTGGAGTAATTTGATGAAGATGGGTGTATTTGGGATTAAATCCCATGTTTAAGATGATTGGGGAATTGAAAATACCTAAAATACCCTTAAAAATCTTGAAAAAACAAAAAAATGGCCTGGGGCGATATCTAAGTCATCGCCCTAGGTTGAGAACCGTAATAGCCTTGGCGTCACCTTGCCTATTGCTTTGCTCACTCCCAGGTTAGGCGGTCAGCGAAGCACCGTGGGCTAATCGCCCCGTATCACTGGTTCATTAAACCAAACTTGCCCTTAAGCTCGCCTAAAAATTTTGAAACTCACCCGAGATGTACTCTTGATGTGCCCCATTTGTGTCAACAAAAAAATCAAGAAAAGGAGGTCAGGAAGGTCAAAAATAAAATCCAAAGATTGAGAGTTAAAAATGAGACTAATTCTCTTTGACACTTAGAAAAATTTTTTAGTCTGATCTCATTATGCATGCTACTAAGAGCTATTACATGTATGACTTTTTATGGGGTTTTACCTTATCCCTCCCTTGGGATCATTCGTCCCCGAATGATGACATAGAACACAGTCAAGCACTATATCAAGCATACTAAGGCATAGGAAAATAAGATGAGGATTGTACCTCTCATTTCGTCATTCGCTGAATCAAACAAGTTCGGGTATCTAGCTCGCATGTCATCCTCTGTTTCCCAAGTGGCTTTTTCAATTTTCTAGTTTCTCCACAACACTTTAACTGAGGCTATATCTTTGCTCTTTAATTTTCTAACCTCGTGATCCAAGATTGCTGCAGGATCTTCTTCATAAGACAAGGAGTCGGTCACTTTGACCTTCTCACAGGCAACACTAAGGAATGGTCCCTAATGCATTTCTTCAACATGGATATGTGAAATACTGGATGAACAGAACCTAAACTTGCAGGTAAATCTAACTCATTAGAAACTCCACTTATCCTTCTCAAAATATGGTATGGCCCTATTTAGCAAGGAATCATCTTACCTTTCTTCCCAAAATGCATGACTCCCTTCATAGGGGAGACCTTTAGAAATACCCAATCACCAACCTCAAATTCTAACTCCCTTCTCCTAACATCGGCATAGGATTTCTGTCTGCTCTGAGCTGTCTTAAGTCGTTCTCTAATGATTTTCACATCCTCTATTTCCTGGTGAATAAGATCAGGCCCAAATAACCGCATCTCACTAACTTCATACCACCCTATAGGACAACCTACATCTTCTTCCATACAATGCTTCAAAAAGAGCCATCTTAATACTGGCATGGTAGTTATTATTATATGCAAACTCTATTAGTGGCAAGTGATCCACCAAACTACCCTTGAAATCAATTACACAGGCTCTTAACATATACTCAAGGGTCTGAATGGTGCGCCAAGCTTTCCCATCCGTCTTAGGGTGAAACACAGTACTTAGGTTTACTTGGGTACCTAAACCCCTTTGAAAAGACCTCCAAAACTTTGAAGAAAATTGCGTACCTCGGTCAGATATGATGGATATAGGTGTCCCATGTAAGCAAACTATTTCCTGAATGCACATCTTATCATAATCATCTCCCGAATAATTAGTTCTAACAGGCAAAAAAGGAGCTGACTTAGTCAGCCTTTCTACAATCACCCAAATGGAACCATACTATTTTCTGGACCTCCAAAGTCCCATAATAAATTCCATATTGATCATCTCCTACTTTCACAAAGGCAAAGCTATCTCTTGGGAAGTACCACGGGCCTCATATGCTCCATTTTAACTTGTTGGCAATTAAAACACTTGGCAACAAAGTTAGCCATATCACGTTTTATATTATTCCACCAGTATATAGTTTTTAGATCATGACACATCTTAGTAGAGCCTAGGTGAACAACATACCTCAAAGTGTGAGCTTAGTCAAGGATTCTTTACCGCAAATAATCTACATCTGGCCACACAGTCTACCCTGCTATCTCAAAATACCATCACCACTAATTTTGAAGGATATTACCTTCTTCTGTTGACCCACACCTTTCTTGGTCTACATCAAGATAGGATTTTTGATCTGGTTCTCATTAACTTCAGCACAAAGGGATGATTTATCTATCTCATGAACAACCACCTCTCCATTTTCAAATCTAAGAGTTGCACTCTAAGATATGCAAGTCAGTGAATATCCTTCACCATCTCTCTTTTCACTTCTTCAACATGAGAAAGGCTTCCCATAGACAACCTGCTAAGGCCATCGGCTGCCACATTCGCGTTGCTCGAATGATAGTGCAGGCTCATGTCATAATACTTTAGCAATTCCATCCAGCGCCTTTGCCTGAGGTTAAATTGCTTCTTTGAGAAAACATACTGTAAACTCTTATAGTCAGTGAAAATATCAACCTGCACCCCATAAAGGTAATGTTGTCAGATCCTAAGCGCAAACACCACAACCGCTAACTCTAAGTCATGGGTCAGGTAATTTCTCTCATCCACCTTAAACTGCCTAGATACATAAGCTATCACCTTACCGTGATTCATAAGTACACACCCAAGTCCCACACAGGATGCATCACAATACACAACAAACCCCTCTGTATCTTCCGGAAGAGTAAGAACAAGTGCAATAGTTAATTTGTCTTTCAACTTCTCAAAAATATTCTCACAGGAGTCAGAACACACAAACTTCACCTTTTCTTGAGTCAACTTAGTAAGTGGAGCAGCTATGGAAGAAAAATTCTCTATGAATCTTCATTAATACCAAGCCAAACTTTTCAATATGATAGCATGGAAACTATTTAAACATAAGGGAACAGCAAGCATGTAACATTAAGGTCATATTTGGGTTATAATACCTGATTTCTATTCTTTGAAGAATTTTATCAAACACCTTACATGCACAATTTAGTGCATAGGTGAAATCATCAATTTAACAATTCACACCACCCAACAGTTATATATTTCAACTATCATGTCATCCTAGTTTCATAAATACTCATAAAGATTCCATCTTGGAATCATTCAACACATAAACATGATCAGCAATCAAGTCGTAACATGAAAATCATGATATATAATTTAAAAATAGGGTTCTTGAGCTTCATGGATGAAAGGAGTCCATGAATCAACACAACGCATACCTTGCTATATGATTCTTGAAAGATTCATGGAGGAACATTGATGATTTGGATCTTGAGCTATGAACCCTAGGTCTTGTTATTGATGAAAATTGAGAGAAACTAATATTTTTGGGTGAAAATATCATGAATTCTGTGTTAAAGAGGCTTATCTAGGAGTGGGATTTGACCATATTTCCCTTGGAAACACAATCTGGAATTGCTGAAATTTTGGCACGCACCGGAGTTCTAGGGCGTCACCCTGCCTAGAGCGCTAGGGAACCCAGGGCGGCGCCCTGCTTAGAGCTGTGCTAAACCCTGGGCGGCACCCAGCTATCACCTTGGGCTACTGTTTGAAATCCAAACGATCCCTAAACGGATTCCAAAAATTGTGAAACTCACCCGAGTTGTACTACGACATTGCCCCATCGCAATACAACTTGAAAATTGAAAAACGGAGATCGGGAAGGTTATCAAATAAATCCCCAAAGTTTGGAGGCTTAAAATGAGACTAAGTGTTAAACACTTAGCTAAATTTTTTTAAAGTGTTGGACCTTCTACTGAGCTTCAAGGTGCTAAACGAGGTCAATTTAAATGCAAAGTTTTGTGGGGTCTTACTTACAAATATAATAAGTTTGATATTTTGGATTGATTGAGATGTCATACATAATATACATACATTCAGTTGTAGTGCATGAAACTAGCCCAGACCAGACCAATTAACTAAAAGTAGTTGGCAGATATATATCATATTATAATTCATATATCACTAGTCTATAATTTATGTATATTAACTAAAAGTATAGGCTAAAAGCTATAAAAAATTGTTTACTTAATGATAAGAGTTTTTAAAGTCCATACCTTGTAAGTTTTTAACACATTAGATGTCCACACAAGCTTATTTTCTTCATTTTCTCTTGCGAAATCACACTTGGGCTCTAGTGACTTGATGGGATTTGCTTCAAAATCTGACTTGGACCCAACTAACTCAATGGGCTCAGCTTTAAAATCACATTTGGGCCCAACTGATTGGACGAGCCTTACCCCAAAATCACATTTAGGCTCAATTGAGCAAATATGCTTAATCTCAAAATCATATTTGGACTCAGCAATGGGCCTACCCTCAAAACCATATTTGGGCTTAGTAATGGGATTCACATCAAAATCATATTTGGGCTCACTTGATGCAATGGGCTTAGCATCAATTGGCCCATCATCAGCAAACCATTCTAAGTCCATTGTATCAGAATCATCATCAAAAGAAGTAGAACGATCAATCCAAGGATCAGAATCGGAAGATTCTGCATTTTTGGAATCTTCTTTTTCCAAAAAATATCATTTTTTGGAATTTCATCAGTTGATTTGTAAGGCGAACCAAGAAAATCCTTGAAGGAATAAACTGACTTAACAAGTTTGTGTTGATTCTTTTTGTTATCCATGGAAAGAAAAGCAACAAAAAAAATGATGAAAATCAAGATTTTTTTTTTTGGAAAGAAAAATAAGATTTTTGTGTGAAGAATGGGATTTTATGGGTTTTTAAGACAAGAGAATTCTTTGTAATGATGAGGAAAACAACATATAGGAAGGGGTTTATATAGAAAATGAAATCAAGAAATAGGTTTGTTTCTTTTGGAAAGTAAATTAATATTTGTCTTTTGTTACTAAAATTTGAAGGAATTTGGAATTTGGAGAGTTGGTTGGATTATGATAATTGGAAGGACTTGAAAATGGAGAGAAAGTTAATTGTAGATTATGCGAAATCCTTATGCATACACATGTACTTACCATATCATAAATATGTATATCATATTACCTGAATCCTCTCTTATAAACATATCATATAATCTCTCAGTTTCATTTTATTTGGATCCTATACTAATAGTAAGTAAATTGACTAAGTAGGAAAGTAAGTTAATTGTAGATTATGCATCCAGTTTAAAGATGCTTCATCCACTCTTTATGCATACACATGCTTCATCCACAAACACGCAAGTAATATAGTAGCCTTAAGGAAATCGAAGTATTGATCCCATGGGCACTAGTGTTAAGCAACTATCCAGTTCAACTTCAACTATTAAAATTAAATCAATGCACACATAACCACAAGAGTTTTAGAGTTATAACTAAGTAAACTAAAACAATGTGGTAAATTAATGTTTTTGGACAATCAATTGGGAAAAATTCTGGGTTTAAGACACTACGAACAATCATACTATATTATAGAACTTCATTGGTTAGGTTACTTATCTTGGTTGTTGGTTCACGGGCTCGATACTAAGGCTATGATCTTCCAAACCTATAATCAATTATCTAACTCAGCACAACAACTATATTGTTGAGTGGGATTCAAGAACTAAGTTAAATACACCCATATTCCATCCCGTAATTGAACCAAATAGGACACTAAGATGGCTTCTTTTGAGGAATTGTATGGGAGAAGATGTAGGTCACCGATAGGGTGGTATGAAGTGGGTCAGACGCATTTGTTTGGGCCTAATTTTGTTCATCTGGCAATGGGAAAAGTGAAAATCATTAGAAAATGACTTAAAATAGACCAGAGTCAACAGAATTCCTATGTCGATGTTAGAAGAATGGAGATAGAATTTGAGGTTGGTGATTAGGTGTTTGTCAAAGTATCCCCTATGAAGAGATTCATGCGATTCGGGAAGAAAGGGAAGCTGAGTCCTCGCTATATAGGACCATACCAGATCTTGAGAAGGACAGGTTGGGTTGCATATGAGTTAGAATTGCCCACAAGTCTGGATTCTGTCCATCCCGTATTTCACATATCCATGTTGAAGAAGTGTATTCGAGATCATTCTTTAGTGTTGCCTGTAGAGGAGGTCAATGTGCAAGACTCCTTGATTTATGAGGAGGAACTCGTTATTCTGGAGCGTCAGGTCCGAAATTTGAGGAGCAAGGAGATAGTCTTGGTGAAGGTGTTGTGGAAGAATTAGAAAGTTTAAGAAGCTACTTGGGAATCGAAAGATGACATGTGAGCTAGATACCCCCACCTCTTTGAGCAAGTGAGTGATGGCATGGAAGGTACAATATTTGCCTTATTTATTTTATGCCCTTATTATACTTGAAATCTTCCTTGTTTGTGTTCCGTGTCATCATTCGGGGACGAATGATCCCAAAGGGGGAATATGTAACACCCCATAGTTCTATTCGACTTGATGTCACCTATAGGCATGTTTGAGAGGCTAGCAACTTGAAAATATTCTAATTGTAAAAAGGGACTTAGTCATTTTTGAGCCCCTAATCTTTGACGATTTTGTTTTTGACCTTCTCGACCCTCAATAGTTGATATGTTAGCTAGTTCTTGATTCAGAAGGTCAATAGGTGTTCCCAAGCAAGTTTTTGATTTTCTCGGGCCGCATTAGACCTTGTTTGGTGTCCCGAAATAGTAGACCAATGCAATCTTAGATCGCCGCATCGCTCATCGCGTTGGCCAATTTTGTCCAGGAACTGCTGAGTCTTGGCGTAATTAAGACGCGATGCATCAGGTATCACATCGATGCCATCGGCGTGCCGCGTCGCCAATTGCGTCGATGCCCAGCTGTTTCAGCTTTTAAAATCCATATTTTCAAGGGCAATTAGGTCAAATTCACTTATTCTAATACGCCCCAAACACGAGATTAAAACATCATATCAGCACTTTAGGTTGGTTTTCATGAAAAATAACTCCCTTAACATCAATTGAAAACCCTATCCTCTTCTTTCAAGACCTAGAACTCATCCTTGCAAGACTGAAATTTCTAGAACTAAGGTGTGATTTGGATTCCACTCTTCCTCCTAAGGGATATAAGGTACGTGGAGTTCATCCTAAAACTACATGGGCTTGTTGAAGCACTTGAATATGATTTTAAAGTTTATCAAGAATGTATTTATGAAGGGGTTTTGGAATCTATGTTTCAATTATGTATCATGGATGACTTGATGTTACGGTTGTTTGGGCCATTAGGATTTTCCCCTTAAATTGATTTATACCTATATGAATATGTATGAAATTGAAGATTTGATTGAGAGCATTACTATTGAAACCCCTCTTTTTTTATGAATTGGAGTTTATGAACTTATTGGGAAATATTTGAAATTGATGTTCTGGCTTTTGACGGAACATCTTAGGCCTTTTTCGTAAGATAAATGCATATTTTCAAGAAACTAATGTTATATTTGACTTTGTATTTTAGTGTTTTAAGGATAAAAGCTAAGTGGGATGAATTACTTAGGAAAATGGGCAAAATTAAGAGGAAAGTTGTTCCGATGATATGAGCGACGGAACGTTGCTCATACGGGGACCGTCGGACAGTACCGTCACCAAGAAGCAGAAGTCCAGGCCACTAAAATCATGCAATGGTCCCATGCGACAGACCGTCGGACATTCCGACGGTCACAATCTCAATTTTTAATTCTGAAACCCTGGGCTCTGAATACCTATAAGTACTAAGTGATAGGGTTTATTTTGTATCTTATCTTAGACATTATCTTGCACATTGTCTTAGCGTCCATCTTAGCTTAGTTTTTTTCCTCTTTTCTCAACTACCTTTGACTTTTCTTGGTATGGTAGATTTGAGATCTACATTTTTAGATCTAGTTCTCTACCTTTCATTTTTATTCTATTTTCTAGTTCATTGTAACTGAGCATATTGTGGGAAGTGAGCATTAGTGTTTGGTTTCACTCATTTCATTCTTATTGAAGATTCAAGAACACATTCTTGTAACCATTGTAAGTAAACTTTGATTTTCTTATGAACAATACAATGATGTTTTCTAGTTCTTTCATGGATATGTGTGGCTAATCTCCCATAGCTGGGTTATGGGAGCCTTGATGTGAATAACTAGTATGGGTTGTGAATCTGCTTAAGCTCCATAAGTAATCCATATTGCATAAACCTTTCTGTTCTTTACTGATCTTTCTTGACTTCAACTTTGTAGAGTCAGCACTACAACATCACTTGTCCTAGAGGAAGGTGTTTTTAGGTTACTTCAATGAAGCAATCAATTGTCAAGAGGAAATTTCTTGTCGAGCAACGTAACGATCTCTCTTAGTTGAAGCTTGAAAGGTAAGCCCGTGGCTGCAAACTAGAAGAGTCAGCACTAGGACATCACTTATCCGAGAGGAAGGTGTTGTTAGGTTACTTCGATGAAGCAATCACTTGCCTGAGAGGGAAGCTCTTGCCAAGCAATGTAACGACTTCTCTAGATTGCAACCTAAAGGGCGATCCTAAGAACATCACTTGTCCGAGAGGAAAGTGTATGTTGAGAAAAGAAATATTTTACATGGACTCGAAAGACTTTAATCTTTAGTTTAATGGTAAATGCCTTAACGGGATTTGCCTACATGAGAAAATAGTTGAATAGTGAACACATCGTTTAGGTTTGAGAGAATTAATGGATGCACTACCCATTGAGGTCGAGAGATAAATGGGTAAATAATAGGATTCAACTCATCTTGCAATTGAAATGTCAATTGGAACTCTAAAGTGATTTACAACCCAACCCGTTTAAGCATCTTGGTAACCATAACCCTAGTTTTCCATAATATCATATTTGAAACCTTATAATAGAAAGCGTTAGTTTGAAGCATTCAATACCATTATATCTACTCTCCAAACCTCTCATTTACAGGAAAGTATTAACTATCAGCTGAATGCATCATAAATAACTTGCATTGATACCATATTCCCTGTGGGATTCGAACCCAACTTAGTTGGGTTCTATATTTGACAGTGACCACTTATATACTCAAAAGAGAGGTATAATTTGGGCGTATCAAATTTTGGCGCCGTTGCCGGGGAATACGGTTGTCAATTAAGTTTATTTGGGGTGATTAGCTGATTAGTTAAGTTTCCAAATTATGTTATTTGTTCTTTTTGTTAGTTATAGGCTTATCGTGGTTGATGCCATAAATACGAAGCTCAGGAGAACCATTATTACCACTTAATCTTGAACCGCAACTGATTGGTATAATGACAAATAAATAAGAAATTGATAGATTAGACGCTATGGCTAACACTCAATTACAGTAACAAAATGCAGATGACACAGGCTGGGCTCATAACATGGATGATGAGGACTTGGGGGATGATGAGCTGTTGAGGCCAGGAAATCAAAGGCATGTATAGGATGCAGTTGCACCAGCGAACAGAAATGTGCATAGAGATCGCCCTTACAGAGCAACACAAGGTCGTCAACCGGTGCAATATGATCAATATGAAGATGATGATGAAATGGATAAAGTCGAAGCAATAGGAGCCATTGTTCTCCCACCCTTGGCACCAGGTGCCAAATTCAACATCACAAGCACCATGATTCAACTCATTCATCTGAATGGATTTTTTGGTAGACTTCTCAACATGCATTTATATGTTCCTCCTAGAAATTGGGAAGCTGCCACAACTAGTACGGGGAAGATATTCATGGAGGACATGTTTATGCAAATAATGAAGAGCCAAGAGGCACAATCGGCTGCAATGAATGAGATGAAAAGAGACATATCCTCGGCAAATCAAATGATTGGTTCACATTCTGTATCGATAAAACAGTTGGATCAGCAAATGAACCAACTATCGATCACGGTCAATTAGAGGAAGAGTGGCACGCTACCGAGTGATACAATTCAAAATCCTCAAAATGATGGTGCTTGTATGACAATTACCACACGGAGTGGTAAAACATTACCAGGCCCTTCCGTGGGCGAACATGTAGATGATGATGTAATTAAAAAAGATCATAATGTTGCAGAAAATAGTCCAGCCGAAGATGAGAAGTTGGGCAATGATGATATTCCCCTAACCAACAACATGGTGATGGTTTAGGGAACAAAGAAGAAAACAAAAAGGAAACGGTAGTCACCACTCTCCCAACTCCACCACCTCCTTTTCCTTACAGATTGAAGAAGAAGGCCGATAATACAAAGTTTGGCAAATTCATGGCAATGCTCCAACTGTTAACGATAAATTTACCATTGGTGGAAGCATTGGAGCAAATTCCTGGGTACTCAAAGTTCATAAAAGATCTTCTGAAAAAAGAAAAGAGCAGTAAGCTACGAGCCGGTAGATAACCTCCATCATTGTAGTGCTATTTCCACAAGGTCCTTGGTGCAAAAGAAGGTAGACCCAGGAGCATTCACTATTTCTTATACGATTGGGCTATTGGAATTTGCTAAAGCCTTATGTGATTTAGGAGTGAGCATAAATCTGATGCCATTGGATGTGTATAAAAGGTTGGGTTTGGGATACCCCACACCCACCAACATGCGACTTGTGATGGAAGATAGGTTGGTAAAATGACCTGTTGGTATTTTGTATGATGTACTGGTGAAGGTTTCTAGCTTCATATTTCCTACAAATTTCGTCATTCTAGATTGTGAGGTGGATTTTGAGGTGCCCATAATCTTGGGTTGACCTTTCCTTACAACTGAAAGTGCGTTGAATCGATTTGCGAGCGAATGAGCTCCTATTCAGGATGAATGATGAAGTTGTGCGATTTGATATGTGTCAATCGATGAAATGACATAAAAAAATGAGTGTGTTTTCCATCGTTGATGTATACTATGAGGATGAGCATGAGGTGCCAATAGAGGATAAACTTGTTATTGAGCCTTTAGCTGAAGTATTGATGAACTTTTATCGTGAAGGCATTGAAGAGCATGAAAAAATTGTTTGTGCATTGGTAGGAATGGGTTAAAACTCTTATGTTCCTAAGAAGCTAGATCTTGATCTTGCTAATCGTCCGAAACGATCCATTGAAGAGCCACCGGTGTTGGAATTTAAAGAACTGCCAAAGCATCTAATGTACATATTTCTGGGCAATGGAAACAGTCTACCCGTTATTATTGCAGCCAACTTGGGCGAGCAGAAGGTGGAAGCACTTGTTTCAGTGCTTCAGGAGTACAAGATAGCAATAGAATAGACTATTACTGATATTATTGGCATCCCTCCGGGCATTTGCATGCATAAGATTCAGCTGGAGGAAGTTTCAAGCTGACCATTGAACGTCAACGTCATTTGAACCCATCTATGCAAGTCATGGTGATAAAGGAAATAATCAAGTGGCTATATGCAGAAGTAGTATACCCCATTTTCGATAGCAAATAGGTCAGTCCAGTTCAATGCATGCCTAAGAAAGGGGGCGTGACAGTGGTGGCTAATGAGAGGAACGAGTTGATCCCAGACCTGTTACTCGGTGGAGGGTATGTATGGAATACAGAAAACTCAACTCTTGGATGTTGAAGGACCACTTTCCAATGCCCTTCATGGATCAAATGCTTGACCGTTTAGCAGGAAAGTGTTGGTACTACTTTTTAGATGATTATTCTGGCTATAACAAAATATGTATTGCTCCTGAAGACCAAGAGAAAACGACGTTTACATGACCTTATGGCACCTTCGCATTCAAGCGGATGCCATTTGGGTTATGTAATACACCTGCTACCTTTCAAAGGTGCATGATGTCAATTTTCTCAGACATGGTTGAAGACACCTTGGAGGTGTTCATGGATGACTTTTCGTTGGTAGGAGAGTTGTTTGAGTCATGTTTGGCGAACTTGAGTAAGGGTTTGCAACTTTAACTTGGTGCTTAATTGGGAAAAATGCCACTTTCTGGTGAAGGAGGGCATTGTTCTCGGGCCCAAAATTTTAGAAAAAGGGATTCAAGTTGATCGCACCAAGGTTGAGGTTATCGAGAAGCTACCACCCCCCATTTCAGTGAAGGGAGTGCATAGTTTCCAGGGCCATGGTGGATTTTAACAAAGATTCATTAAAGGCTTTTCTAAGATTGAAAACCCACTTTGCAAAATCTTGGAAAAGGAAGCCAAGTTTGCTTTTGATGATGACTGTCGAACGGCCTTTGAACGTCTTAAGAAGAAATTAGTGGAAGCCCCAATTATCATTGCTCCCGACCGGACAAATCCGTTTGAGGTCATGTGTGATGTCAGTGGAGTGGCACTCGGAGCTGTTCTTGGCTAGAAAAGAAAGAAGTTGTTTTATCCAATATACTATGCAAGCAAGTCCCTAAATGGAGCCCAAATGAACTACACCATCGCTAAGCAAGAACTTCTAGCAGTGGTGTATGCT
This sequence comes from Capsicum annuum, assembly GCF_002878395.1. Lineage (NCBI taxonomy): Eukaryota > Viridiplantae > Streptophyta > Magnoliopsida > Solanales > Solanaceae > Capsicum > Capsicum annuum. The sequence goes on from NW_025893614.1 coordinate 80,140, forward strand.
TTTGAGAAGTTCATGGCGTATCTGTTAAGTACCAAAGTAGTGGTCCACACTGACCACGCAGCCTTAAGGTATTTGATGGCTAAAGAGGATGCAAAACTAAGTCTTATTAGATACGTGTTGCTGCTCCAAGAGTTTGACTTTGAAGTCAAAGATAGGAAGGGTAGCAAAAACTAAGTTGGAGATCATCTTTCTAGGATAGACAGTGAGCAAGCAGTTAGTGATAAAAGTGAGATAAAAGATGTGTTTCCCGATGAGGAGATCTTGGCTGCCGCTTTAGAGAAAATGCCTTGGTACACTGATTTTGCAAATTATGTAGTGAGTGAGATCATCATTCCAGAAAATCTTTCTTTCCATCAAAGAAAAAAATTCCATTATAATGCAACACGCTACTTCTGGGATGAGCCGTATCTTTTTCGGCTATGTGCTGACAATATTATAAGGAGATGTGTGCCAGAAGCGTACGTATTATGTATATTGGAAGCATATCATGCTTCCCCAGTTGGAGGTCATCATGCAGGTTACCAAACTACCAGAAAGGTGTTATAGAGTGGCTATTATTGGCCAAATCTATTCAAGCATACTCATGAATTTGCTCTAAGGTGTACCAATGCCAGAGACAAGGGTCAATTTCCAAACACCATGAGATGCCGATGAATAAGATGATGGAATTAGAGCTAGTTGATGTATGGGGGGTCGATTTCATGGGGCCCTTTGTCAGTTCTTTTGGGATGAAGTATATTTTGGTCATCGTTGACTACGTATCAAAGTGGGTGGAATCCGTTGCTCTAGCCGATAATGAAGGGAAACAAGTCATTGCATTCCTAAAAAGAAATATCTTTTCTAGATTTGGGGTACCACGCACTATCATAAGTGATGGTGGCTAACATTTTTGTAATCGGCTGTTCTGAGCTGCATTTGCTAAATACGGAGTAAGAGAACACAAGGTGGTAACTCTATACTACCCACAAAACAATGGTCAAGTGGAGGTGTCAAACAAAGAGATAAAAGCTAACTTGGCTAAAGCCTTAAATGCAAGTAGGCAGGACTGGTCCCAAAAATCTGATGACGCTCTATGGGCATATAGAACAACATTCAAAACGCCCATCGGAATGTCACCATACCAAATGGTTTATGTCAAAGAATGTTATTTACCAATTTAATTAGAACATAAGGTGTTGTGGATTTGGATTGGAAGGAAGCAGCAGAATTGAGAATGGGACAGCTTAATAAGACGGATGAATTCTGCCTAAATGCTTATGAAAGAGCAAATCTCTTTAAAGAGAAGATGAAGAAGTACCATGAGCAGAGAATCATGCATCAAAGCATTCAAAAAGGAGACCTGGTACTACTTTTAAACTCCAAACTCAAGCTATTGCTAGGTAAGCTAAAACACAAATGGTCAGGGCCCTTCAAGGTAAATCAAGTCTACTCGTTTGGAGTAGTTGAACTTGAAAGTAAAGATGAAGGTGTCTTTAAAGTTAATGGCCAACGTGTTAAACTGTATATCGGTTCTAATGAGCTGGTAAACAGTATTTCTAACATTGATCTTGAAGAAATTAAGTAATTGAGATGTCCAAGTCGTGCCGCGATAATAAATCAGGCGCTAGTGGGAGGTAACCCACATTTTTGTTGAAGAAAAGCTTTATTTTTAAGTATTTGTTCATTGGTTAAAACTGAAGGGTTCATGTAAGTGTGCAGGTACTAAGATGAAGATAACACAGATGCAAAGAAATTTCAGGCAAACCGACGGAACCGACGGACCGTCGATGTCCATCATCGTAAGAAGTCTAGAAACTAAGTTTCTGGTAAAATTGCGACGGCTTGGTCCGACGGAACGTCGCATGTGCAATGGACCATCACCCTGAACCATCGCATAATGGTCCCAGGTATGCTCACTGTAAAGTCGCAACGGTATGTCCGACTTATCATTGTATGTGCGACGGACTGTCGCACTTAACCCTAGCTTAGCGGATTGGGTCGGATTGCTTTAAATAACCGATTTTTAATTACTATCCATTTCCAAATGTTTTTAAACTAATAAGTTGAAGCGGTTAAGTAACTCTCAACGTTTAAAAACACCTGTGCCCTTTCATTCCCCCCTCACACCTCTTCATTTTCCGATCTTCCTATCTATTTAAAGGCCCTTCCTCTCTCTCATTTTTCCTCACAAGCAAACTAAAGTTCTTTTCAGAGACACAAATATTTATCTGTTATTTGAAGTTCATTGTGTAAAGTCTGAGTAGTGCATTCATACTACAACAACAAGGTATATATTTCCTTTCTCTATCTATGATTCTTAAACATGTGAGCAAATCAAAATGAGTGAAGTCAAGAGAACAAATGTTGTTTCTTTTTATTTTGTTTGGTGATTGTTGTTTATGATTTTCTTTTAGTCCAAATTTAGCATAAACTGTCCTGGGGGAAGTCTGAGTAACCCATGGATCATCTACCCGACGGTAGGGATCGATGAACCGTCGCATGCCCGATGGACCGTCGCTTCCCACCTTCACACATTTCTCAGAACATGAGTTACTGGAATACTCCGACGGTAGGGGTCGATGGACCATCACTGATCTGAAACTTTTCTATCTTCTATTTTCTATTTTCTGACTGTACAGTAATAAATGCTGTACTTTCCAGGTACTACGGCTCCTACAATACCACCATCCAGGGGCAGAGGTAGAAGCCAACGAACCGGGTAAGCGCAAAGTTCTGATGCGCCAGCTCGAAACACTAGACGAAATCGTCAACCAGTGGTTTCTTCATCCTCCTCATCTGATGAGGTGGTTAAAAGCAGTAGCAGTAGTACCTCTATTTCAGTACCCCCGGAGGTAGCAGTCAAAACTTCTAACCCTGTTCCAGAAGAAGTGCCTTAACAAGAGGATCCAAATGTCATTCATCGAAAGGATTAGCAGCTTAGGGAAGCCATAAGATAGCAAGTAGCGGGTGCTCGTAAGATCTTCTACGAAGGACTGGAACCTACTTCAGATAGGTTATATTCGTGGAACACCAGATTATCACAACAACCTTGCATGAATATCCAGAGCTTGAGCGCCGTTTCAATTCATATGGGTTGGATTGGATGAGTAGGCCACTGGGATCGTACCAACCTATCTTGGTGTGGGAATTCTTGGCTAATTATCTGGCACTGCTAGAAAAGGATTTGCCCAAGGGTGCAACGGCTGCAGATAGGGATAAGCTTAATGTAGTCCCAGTGAGAGGAGTCGACACTGATTTCTCGGAAAGGGCGTTGAACAGGTTTTTATTTGGCCCGGAATATCAAATACCAGGGGCTATCCCAGAGTTGGAGCATTGGTTATTCACATGAGCTGAATAAAGGCGATGTCTAGCCAGGATTCTGACAGATGGAGGTAACCTTACCTGGTTACTTGACCCACGTGAGAGAATCTCGAAGAAATCACCGAGTTTCAGGGAAAAATTCTGGTGGGCTATTGTGCGACTTAGGCTTATGCCCACAGGTGGTGATGATCTTCTTGAGAGCACCCAAGCTGTACGCATTCTCTACGTGCTTCATTGATGAGAATGTTGTTTCGACGCTTTCAGTTGCAACATGTAAAATTAAATTTCACTTTAGGAGGAAATAAATAAATGTCCGGCTCCGGCTCCTCTCCATTTCCTTTCTCTCCATTATCCCCAAGTCCCCATCTTGATTAATGACACATGGCCTAATTAAATTAAATGGCTAAGGTTTAATTTATTCTAAACTAAACCTCTAACTATGATTAATATAATATATCAACTAAAAATAAGGTTTTTTTATCTCTATCAATTTCTCAATAGCCGGTGGATATATAATACATGTATAATTCATGTACAATCATATATAATCGATATATAATAAATGCAAAACTAAAAGGAAAAAGTACAAGCAAGAGGGGTGATGCTTTACTTTACTAATACTATTGAGGCGTAACAAAAACTTGTCTAATTAACATGCATGTAAAAGATAATAATAAGAATAAAGAACTAAATATTCTATGATCATCACAGAGTTTATAATAAACTCTATGATGATATTACAAATGATAATACTTAAGTAGTAAAATTTTTAAATAAGCCAAAATGTACAACCAGATCCATGTTTCGTTGAAAATGTGAAATCTTCAAGAAGATGTATTCCGATAAAAATCTGATTCTTCACATTGTCTTCTTCCTCCAACTACTCCAAAATCTCTTGATACTTCATCACCATCAAAAGCAACAAGGAAATTGAGAATTAAAGTAGCCAATACGATTACAACTTGCTGGATATTGAGGAATAATGTATGTAACATAGTATGAGGTGGAGTGTTGGCCAGTCAAAAAGTCACACGTCAAGTAGATCAAAGTAGCAAAAATAGGATGTTCAGATAGATATGTAGACATACTAGGAGAGACAGTATCAGGAATGAAGAGATCAACGACAAGGTAGGAGTAGCCCCCGTGGTGGGAAAGATAAGAGAGATAAGGTTGAAGAGAAGATTCATACATATCCCAATGAAGAGGTGTGACATGTTGTATATGGTGGGGTAAGAACCGGGAAGAGGTGACTAGATAAGATATAGTTGATTTTGCAGATTTCTGAGGACATGACACTAGGTAGAAAGATATGGTCAAACATTAAGATAGAAGATAGTAGGTATCATTTGTTGTCGTTACGACTATATTCTCCATTATTTTCTATATGACAGCTTCATTATTGCATTTGTTTTGCATTCTTGACTTTCGATATGTCCTACTTGAGCCGGGAATCTATTGGAAACAGTCTCTCTACCTTTGTTAAGGTAAGAGTACGGTTGTGCGTACACTACCCTCCCAGAACCCTACTTATGAAAGTACACTAGGTATACAACTATGATGGTATACCCGTATACGCAGATGCCACTAGAATAATGTAGTATATAAGACACCGATAGATAGTAAATTAAACAACAGATATGCAAAAACTAAATACTCAGTATTGCAAGTAAATAACTTACATTTTATCCTCATGGCCAAATGTTCAAAAAAATAAAATATGCATAAATAACATAACTAAAATCCAATAAGATATCCTTTCTATCTCGAATCTATAAACTCAAAATTTTAAATCCGCCTATCAAGAGCCAAAGCTGCAGAGCCAGAGCTGGAACTACGTCGATCAACTGAACTTCCATCATCCTTTCTACTTAGAGAACTTCCATGGCTGCCTAATCTGCATAATGCAGTCATGAGTTCTTCACCTCTTGGACCTGGAACTCTTCGCTTAATCATAGAACACGCCATCATTATTTCCGTCTCTTGTTCTGGATCCATCTGCCATTGATTTTCGCTAGCAACCTGATCTGCCGATGTTATAAACAAAACAGTTGGTAGGTGTAATACTCTTCAAACAAGTACACATTACTTAAAATATATTTACAAGTAAAAGTGAGCTAATGACATGAATCACCAATAAATAGAAATTGAAGATGAGTTTACCTAGTGTACTTTGAGATCTAGATGGCGACTTGGGCAACGAGGGTGCTATTCTTTCGGTCACACCGATGTCCTGAGAAGCATTGTTTTCTAACGAAGAGTAAATAGCACTAGGCGGTCCTGGAGTATAAGATGTTTGTACAGTCTTCTTCAATTCATTATCCACAATCTTCTTGAGTTCAATGAAATATGAAGAGTTGATAGCTTCCAGTGCAATGAAATCTGAAAACCACAGAGTGTCTCTCATTGCATAAAACATAATATATGCTTCTTCAGCCAAAACAACATCTTTGTGAACCCAAGAAATCTATGACAATCAAACATAATATCAAGTTATTTGTCGTTCAAGAAGCTTGACCGAATAGACTATCAGTGACATATAACAAAGAACGTGACTGCACAATTCTACTTACCGTTGTGTCATCAAATTTGTACCATTCATTTGGTTTAGCATAAATGAAGCAGTAATAGTGTCCCAAACTGGATGTAGACCCGGCGTGCACTATAACTGCATAAAGATCGTACTTCATTTGTTCCTGTCGAGACAAGTAAAAATTGAAAATAACATCATGTTACAGCTAACAAAGGATGAAATGAAGGGAAGAAAGTTGTGTAAAAGTAAATGTACTAACAGATACTCACATTATTGGTTTGTTTGTTATCGGTGTAAGGAAGCAAGTCCAGCTCCAGCGGAAAGGAGACATGCTTGTCAACCTTCCACACAACTGAACCATCATTCTGGAATCGCTTCAAATGAAAGACAGCAACGGAGGGGGCGGAATCTATCATCAACTTCTTCTCAATTGAGACTTGCGCCTTACATCTTTCACAAGTATACTTGATCTCTGGATCGTCAAGTTTCTCAACTCGAGTGAAAGACTCCAACGCTGAATGCAAGCTGTCGGCATCTTTGATCTCCAGACTCACGTCTATGAGAGGCTCGTAAGTGTTGGAGAAGTGGCCGCAGTTGCAACAGCAAAGCCGCAATTCGAGAAAGACAGATTAACATTACAAACTTCATATATAGAAGCTACATATGGATAATAAGATAGTATTCTTGTATGGTTACCTTTCTAACAAGCCGGCCGCCAAAAACTTGTTGGACAACGTCACTGCTTCGGCTTTCAAGCCTATTGAGAAAGCATTGCAAGAATTCGTGAGCATCTTCTTGCTGATACTTATGGAAACCAAACAAAAAATCTGATATTTTTACAACGTTAAGGACCAAAAACTACACAACCATTCATCATCGATGAGAATGTTGTTTCAATGCTTGCAGTAGCAACATGTAAAATCAAAAGTAAACTTCAGAAGGAAATAAATAAATGACATGAGCAAGGATACAACTCAAATTCTCAACAAATCTCCACGGTGTGATAGAACGACCCTTATAAGCCTTATAAGACAATGAAAAGCCAATAAGCTCTTTGAAAACCCAAATTAAACAGAAACCTGCAACGACTATACAAAAATAAGAAATGAACAGAATATTAGTAATAACTCAAAATGGAACAAAACAATAGATATCTTTGAGAAAAAATTGTCCTTACGATCACATGGCACTACATGAGTATGCAGAAGGATGTCAAACAATGGCACCGTGTGCATGAAACATTGCAATACCGCATTCAGAAAGCATGTGTTCCCTAAGTTGAGTAGTCCAGCACCCTGATACAACAACAAAAATATGAGAAGCTTAACTGATATATATATACAAATATACATACATAAACACATATAGTTGATACAAATATAACAGAAATGTTATACATAATATGCATACATATAGTCGAGGTGCATGAAGCTATCCCAGACACCACAATCAATTAAGATGCCATAACAATTAACTAAAAGTAGCTGGTAGATGTATAACATGATATAATTCATGTATAAATAGTCTATAATTTATGTATATGGACTAAAAGTATAGGCTAAAAGGGATAAATTGTTTATTTGATTATAAGAGTTTGAAAAGTCCATACCTTGTAAGTTTTTAACATAATATTAGATGTCCACACAGGCTTATTTTCTTCATTTTGTCTTGTAAAATCACACTTGGGCTCAAGTGACTTGATGAGCTTTGCTTCAAAATCATTCTTGGGCCCAACTAACTCAAAGGACTTAGCTTCCAAATCACACTTGGGTCCAACTGAGGTAATGGGCTTAACCTCAAAATCAAATTTGGGCTGAGTAATGGGCTTAACTTCAAAATCATATTTGGGCTTAGCATCAATTGGCCCATCATTAGCAAACCATTCTGATTCCACTATATCTGAATCATCAGAAAAACTAGAACTATCAATCCAAGGATCAGAATCAGAAGATTCAGCACTTTTGAAATCTTCTTTTTCCCAACAAACATCATTTTCTAAACCAATCAAATTCTTAAAAGAATCAACTGACTTAACAGGCTTGTGTTGATTTTTTTTGTCATCCATGGAAAGAAAAGCAACAAAAAAATGATGAGAATCAAGAATTTTTTTTTGGAAAAAAAATCAAGATTGGTTTTTCAATGAAATCAAGATTTTTTTGGGAAAAAAATTCAAAATTTTTTGTGGAAAGAATGGGATTTTAAGGCTTTTTAAGACAAGGGAATTCTTTGTAATGATGAGGAAAACAACATATAGAATGGGGGTTTATATAGAAAATGAAATCAACAAATAGGTTTTTTGTTTTGAAAAGTAAATTAATATTTATATTTTGTTACTAAAAATTTGAAATTTGGAGAGTTGGCTGGAATTTATATAGTGAGGAGTGGATTTTGATAATTGGAGGGATTTGAAAATGGAGGGAAAGTTAATGTCAAAAAATAAAAAAGGAAAGTTATATATATATTATTACCTAAATCCTCTCTTATACACATATTATATAATTTCTCCATTTTCATTTTACTTGGATCCTATATTAGTTGTAAGTAAATTTGCTAAGTAGAAATGTTAGTTAATTGTAGATTATAGTAAGTAAATTTGCAAAATAGGGAAGTTGTTTAATAGTAGATTAGGCTAAATCTACATATATACGCACATATACATACCATATCATAAATATGAATCACAGTACCTAAATCTTCTCACATGCATATATTAAAAAAAAATAGTAGTAAATTTATCCGTATTTCACGTGGTCTAAACAATTTTATTGAATTTACGACATGAACTTTATTAAATATCTTATTAGTAAATATCTTTATTTTTTTTGTAAATTTGCAAAATAGGGAAGTTATTTAATAGTATATTAGGCTAAATTTACATTTATACATATGTAGATACCATATCATAAGTACAAATCATATTATCTAAATCGTCTCACATACTACCATGTATATATATACAAAACAAAAAGGAAAAAAGAATAGTAAATTCTGTCCGTGTTTCACATAGTCTAAATGTTTTAATTGAATTTACGACATGAAATTTTTAAAATATCTAATTAATAAAGATTATATTTATAAAAATATGTGTATGTTGTATTTTATGTCGAAGGAGTAATTCAAGAAAAAAATGGGTAAGTATTTCTTCTAGAAGACCAGTAATTAAAATCAATTTAATTAAGCCGATAGATATTTTAATGAATTATTAATTATCAAAATAGCATTTCTATCATGTAAAAATGTGAGTAAGTTCTATGTATATCTTGTTATTTATAAAATTACACTCAATAGAGGAAATTTATAAGAGATATTTATGACGCTCCTAGGTGGATTCTTATTTTGTTCATGGCCATGCATAGTCTTTGCTTTACCAACAAATTAAAATAATGTTAACAATCACAATTTAACAACATTCATTTGAACAAAGTTATATTCAAATTAAATGACCATATATATATATATATATATATATATATATATATATATATATATATTTGTTATAGCGTTGGTCATTGTAATTTTCATGTAATATGAATGCAAAGAAAGTTCTATGTATATGCCAAGAATCAATTTCAATTTCCCAACAATTTCCATACCTTCAGTAAGGGCTAAAAGTTCCATGTGGTTATTAGTGGCCATATGGAAGCTTTTGGTGAATCCGGTGATCCATTGGCCAATTGGCATCTCTGATGATGCCTCCAATTCCCCCCTTTCCTGGGTTACCAAGGAAAGAATCGTCTGTATTAATCTTATAAGCAGCTACCTTAGGAGGGGACCATCTAATTTGGATGGTAATCTTAAGTTTGGGATGAGTTGAGTTCTGTCTCAAGAACTTGAATTCAATTGCCTCAGAATAAGCCTCGTAATTGAGAAGGTTTATCCTTTCTGTGGTTAAAGGCATTGTTGTTTATGAACTTCCAGATGGTCCATAAACATAAAGGAAGGAGCTCTTTTCAATAAAGGAAGTGATCAAATTTTTTATTCTTAAGGAGATTCCAGGTAGATCTCCAGTTAGAAGGGTGAAATTTGTTGGGTGAGAGGGATAGACTGTGGGTAGATTTATTGAGGAGGGTTGTTCAGAAATCATGAGTGGCATTGCATTCAAACAAAATGTGTTTTATGTCTTCATGGTAGCTGCTACAGTAGTGACATAGGGGGTTGATGTCTATGCCTCTTTTATGAAGAATTGAGTTGGTTGGGAGACAATTATGATGTATCATCCAGAGAAAGAAGATGATTTTATTGGGAGCTGAAAGTTTCCATAGATAGTTGAAATCTTTCATTAGATTGTAGTTGGTGATTGGATGGCTCCTCTTGTTAGTAATGAAAGAGTAAGCACTAGCATAGGTGAATATCTCACTTCAAGTGAGGCCCTAAGTAGGAAGGTCTCTGTGAATCCTAGGGTTAGGCTTTAAGGTGCTGATGAGGGATTCTTTTATTGGAATAGGGATATCAAAGAAAATGTTGTCAAACATCCAACCTTCGTTAGTCTAGATGTGAGCAAGTTTGATGGTGCTTTAAAATTCATTGAGAGGGCCATAAAAAAGATGCCTAAGAGGGAGGAGATGGGGAATTCATCTGTCAAACCAAAAGCTTATTTGTTCACCATCATGTGCCACCTATTGAATGGCTTCCTTGTAAATGATGTAGCCTTTATATAGGCTTTTCCAAGTTTTGGAGGAGTTTGGTTTACAATGGTTGGTCCCATTTTGATATTTGGAGCTGAGAATCTTAGCCCAAAAAGTATGGGGTTTTTCGATAAATCTCCAGGCCAAGCTATAAAGAAGAGATTTATTTTTGGAGTCAGCTCTTTGCATTCCCAAATTTCGCTGGCTTTTGGGATGAGTGATGATGTCCCAATTAATAAGGTTTATCTTTTTTCTATCTGGGGATATTCCCCAGATGAAGTCCCTTTGAGCTTTGTCAATAAGCTTCAGAATATTTTTAGGAAGAGTGATGTACTGCATTACATGATTAGGGATACTACTCAGGGAAGATTTAGCTAGTGTGGTTATACCATCCATATTCAAGAATTTGGTTTTTCACCTAGCTAATTTGGATTTAAGATTATCTGTGATGTACTAAAAGTCCCTACAAGAGGGTTTATTGTGGAAGATGGAAAAGCCCAGATATTTGCCAAAAGACTCACTTGATTTGATAAAAAGCATTGTGGCCATGGAGTGTCTAACAGAGGGGGAGTAATTGGAGGAGAAGATAACTTTTGATTTCTCAATGTTGATCTTTTGGCCTTACTGGGAACTGAAGCTTTGAAGAGTATTTATAATGGTTTGATAATTTTTAAAATCATCCTTTGCAAAGAGGGTTAGATCATCTGCAAAAAAGAGGTGAGAGATCTTAGGGCCTCTTATGCTAGTTGATGTGGGGTTCCAGTTGAGAGTGTCCACCTCATGGTTTATCTTTGTTGAGAGTAGTTCCATGCACAAAATAAAAATGTAAGAAGATAGGGAATTACCTTGCCTAATCTCTCTGGAATACTTGAAAAAATTTGTTCTACTCCCATTCACCAGCATAGAGATAGAGGAAGAAGTAATGCAAGACATGATAAGAGAGGTTAATCTAGGGGAAATTAAAGAAGTAAAGGACATGTCTGATAAAAGACCATTCGACTCTATCAAAGGCTTTCTCCAGGTCAATCTTAACGATCATATGAGCCATTTTCCCCCTAATTTTGGAAAAGTGGGTAATGAATTCCTGGACAATGATGGCATGATCAGAAGTTCTCCTATTTGGTAGAAATCTGGCTTGGCTTTATCCTATCAGGTTTTGCAAATAGGGTTTGATCCTGTTGTCCACAATCTTTATAATTATTCTGTGTTGAGTGTTGCACAGGCCTATTGGTCAGAAATTTTTCATATTTGAGGCATGGTTACACTTTGGAATGAGGCACAGGTAGGCTGCATTGAATTTCTCTTCCATAGAGAAAAAAGTATAAGTCTGATTGCAGAAGTGGATGACTGAATCTCCCATGATGTTCCAATATCTTTGAAAGAGAAGGGGGTGGATGCCATCAAAGCCAGGAGCTTTTGAGGGCTTGAAAGAGAAGACAAACTTCTTGATTTCATCTATGAGGGAAGAGCATCCAGATATTGATGATCCTCAGAGCTTATGGAGCCATAGATGGAAGGGTTGAGTTGGTATCTAAGGGTGGAGGATTTATGATCAGTGGTGAAGAGATTGATATAATACTTGTGGATAGTTTTCCTGATGTCTTCCTAACTTGAAACCCAGTTCCCAACATCATTTTTCAGAGAGTTTATCATATTTCTTCTTCTTATATTAAGAGTAGAGAAATAGAAAAACTTGATATTTGCATCTCCCTCGGTGAGCCAGCTGATCCTGGATTTAAGTTTCCAGAAATCATGTTCAAGTTTGAAGAGTTGACTGAAATCATGAGAGAGATTATTTTTGAGGTCTTGTAGAGGAAGGTACTCGTAGGATATCTAGGAGATTTCTGGATCCTTGCTAATCTAGCTAGCAAGTCTCTCTTCCTTCTAAAGATATTCCCAAAGGTACTTTTATTCTAGGTTGTGATGTGAGTCTCAAAGTGGAAAATAACACTGTAAGGTTTGTGGAATTGCCAAAGGAGCTGAGGACCATGGCATTAAAGGTAGGGTTAGAACACTACATGATTTCCATTCTAAAAGGCTTAGAGAAGATTTTGTGATGCTAGTGATACTGACTAGGAGGGGGCAATGGTCCGAGTGGGTTCTTGGGAGATAAGTAATAGAGGTTTTAGGAAATAGGTCAAGCCACTGAGTCTTGGACAGGCATCTATCAAGCCTTTCAAGAATGAGAGCATACCTGTTCCTATATCTTTTATTGGACCAAGTAAATTTACTACCCTTAAAACCAAGATCGATAAGATTGTTTTTATTAATGCAGTCCCAGAGGAAAGAAGCCCTGTGGATATTGATACTATTGCCTCCAAACTTCTCAGAGGATTTTAGTACCTCATTAAAGTCTCCCCGAACCAGCCATAGATTGTGGGGGTGGTAGTTGATGGTATCAGTAAAGTCCACAATTTGGTTCCAGAGGAGCTTTCTATCTTCAAAATTATTACTAGCATAGACAGCAGTAAAGAACCAGGTTGAGGGGGATTGAATACCTGGACAGAGACATGGAAAGCCTGGGGGGAGATGTAAATATTAATGATATTTATGTATATATCATTCCACATAATCACAAGGCCTCTGGAATTTCCATTGGCAGGGTATTGGATTTTATGAGTAACCCCAGATCCTCAGTGATGGTTTGGTGGTCATTCATTCTAGTTTCCAAGAGAGCTATGATGAAAGGCTTGTGGATATCCACTATTGATTTGCAATGACTTCGAAACTTTGGGTTGTTTGCCCCTCTAGTATTCCATATAAGATAATTTATTTGGAGATTTGTTTGGTGATGATGGGATCCACCATGGTTTTTTTTCTTTCTCCCCCATATACGGGGGTGGGGTGTGTGACTGGTTCTCCAAAATCAGTGGTACTATGATCATTTTGGTAATGAAAAAAAGTTGTGTCAGAGGACCTGGTAGAGATATCTCTTGGGTGAGCTTGAGATGTTTGGAGGGGGGTAGTAGTATGATTTCCATTTCGCTTACTACCTCCTAGAATTATAAAGTTAGTGACTTTTCTAACACTAACACGTTTGTTCTTGGAACGCTAGGTTATGCAAGAATTATTTTCATTTCTCTGCTGTTTTCCTTGAAAGATTTGATGGTTTCCTCCCTCTCCATCATTTCCAATGTTAGTCTAAGTGGATTTGTTTGTGGAGGGGGGATCATAATGTTTAAGATCTCCGGAGACACCCTCACAAAGGAAGGGCCTGTCTCAAGCATTCCTGGAATTCTTGGGGGGAGAATGGGAGTGTTGAGCTGGTTACTGTTAGTACCTGTGGTGTTATGCCCTCCAGTGAGATTACATTTGGAAAGTTCATGAGAGTGGATTTCCTAATGTTCTATCCGTATCTCTGCATACCTTGATGTAGCCCTTTCATTACTAGTTGGGCTAGGAAGTGAGGGATTGTCCTCGCAGGAAGTCCCAAAACTGGAACAAACTGGATCGGCGGGAGGATTGGCGGGGTTGGTAGGGGGTTCATATTGTAGAGGAATGGGTGGTTGGAGTGTTGGGAGGTTTGTCTTTATATGGACTTTATTATATCATCCGTCACCGATTTGATAAAATTTTAATTATTGTTAAAATCAACAATTTCTCTTCTAGGTCAAGTTCTATCGTGTACTCACAACATATGCAATAATAATGATATTTATATAAAAAAATTTAATTGAAATGATGCGGGTTTAGAAATTACTAATTATATGGAAGGATTTTTATACTTAATTATATTTAAAATATAGAATGTTTCATGAGAGTATAAAATCAAAGAACCAATAAAAGAATAGCTTAACATTATGTTATAGGATCATTTTGTTTATAATATGATATATATGTAATCAAAGGGTATTTGCACAGTGAACCCTAATACTATAAATAGAATCGGATAGAGTTTAATAATAGTTTAATATTATGTTTTAGGGTCTTTTTGTTTATAGTATGGTGTATATGTAATCAAGCGATATTTGTGTATTTTATTATCTTAGTGAATTCTAGTACTATAAATAGAATAGGCTATTAATAATAGCTTAACATTATGTTTTAAGGTCATTTTGTTCATAATATGATGTATATGTAATCAAGAGACATTTATGTTTTTTTTTTTTAATCTTAGTGAACCCTAGTACTATAAATAGAACAGGATAGAAGTTAAGAATAGCTTAAAATTATGTTTTAGGGTTGTTCATAATATGATGTATATGTAATCAAGGCAGATTTGTGTTTTTTTATTATGTTTATTAGTGAACCCTAATACTATAAATAGAATGGGATAGAGATTATTTTAGGTAGGATATATTTTTAGTTGAATACTCTTGTAAGTTTTATGGATTGAAACCCTTTATCTATTCGTTGGATCTCTCTTGCATTATCTTTTGGTAAATTATTTATGTACGAGTTTAATTTTCTTCTCTCTTGAAATTAATTATATAATTATTTGTTCAAATTAGAGAATTACAAATATGTATTTGTTGGTCTCTAATTTACTTCGGTTATAGAATTATTCTTTCTTTCTTCTCTATGTCCCCTTGATTTCTTTATTCTCTCTTTATCTTGTATCTCGTTTTACATTAAAAAAAAAACGCGCGTAACGCATATGACCAAGACTAGTAGACTCGTAATTATATCAAATAATTGATTTATATTTTTAATCTGACTAAATACCTAGAGGGAGAAAAATTAAATTTTATATATAGACGTGTATCTGAGAGAGAGAATTTAGCTAATCGAATTCCATGGGTCCAATGGGTGCGATCGTTTTCTTTAGTAAAGTTGTGTCCTACTGAATTTTTTTGATAAAATTTTTAACAAGGCAACAAGCAATACATATGTTAAAATATGTCTACTCTTTTTTCTTCACTGAAATTCTTTTTCTTAGTAAGGTTTGAACAAATCAATTATCGTTGGACATTCAATGTGAAGTGTTATAAGAACTAATCAATCCCACCATTTTTTTTCATGATGTATAGTAGTTAACCTCTTACACCATTATTGATATATCTCTTACACTATTTAACCTCTCCCTTAACTTTCTTGATTAGTGTTATGTTATGATGGTCTTTTATGTGCATCTATGAAGACTATAAATAGCAGTGTAGAATTTCATACTGTGTACACATGAAATGAAATAATAATTACGTAAAAACTATTACATGCAATGAAATAATAAGATTGTTTCATATTGTGTATTCAAAACATATGCAATAATAATTATATTTCTATAAATTTTTAAATTGGAATGATACAAGTTCAGAAAGTACCTATTACATGAAAGGATTTTAACTTCATATTAAAAACTTGGAGTATTTTAAGGGAATATGAAATCAAAGAACCAGTATGATGTATATGTAATCAAGATTCAAGGATTGTGTCTTATTTATGTAGGCTATATTTTTAGTTGAAAACTCTCGTGAGTTTTATGGTTTGAATCCCTTTATCGATCTCTTCATTGGATCTCTCTTGAATATTTTTTTATAAGATTATTTATTTATGAATTTAATTCGCTTCTCCCTTGA